>NC_089860.1:22631212-22931212 GCF_036373705.1 Amia ocellicauda
GCCATTTAAACTCGTTTTAAACTTGTGGATGCTAACACTGAAGACACAAGTTGAATCTGCTACATTCTCTGAGCTTCCGAAGAAAGACACAGATTTATCAACCAATCCAAGACATCTGTGTAGAGTGATAGTCATTCAGAAATGCTACTGATTTGACATACAGTGCAAACATACACACAAGCATGTATCACACACAATATTTATCAGTGTAAAAAGTGTGTCGCATGCATTTGATTAAGGAGATGGAATGGCTTAAAGCGACGGGAAGGACGGAACTCTTCTGTTTAAAGGAGCGATAGCCTGGAATATGATTTCCCACAAGAGTAAATTGACCAACTGCTATGGTTCTCTTGATCCATGTTGTGGTCGAGTTAAGGTAAGCCCAGGAGGCATTACTGGAAACCATCTGGTGTTTACATGGATATGTGTGTGAGAGCGAGAGCATGACCATGTCAGATTGAGAGAGAGAGAGAGGACTGTCCCATTACAGGACAGAATGAATTATAGACACACAGTGGACAAACAGCTAGACCATCATGTCTGTTGCAGACATCTTTTAATCTGTGGATGATTTAGAAATCTTTTTTTTTATCAACCTAGATCCCTAATTTACACATGGTTTATGTTTAAAATGGAGGAATCAACATCTTTAATGCAACACTGGCAATCAAGATTAATGCTATAATATTCATGCCAGAGCATGGCATGATTGTGATCTTGTCTGATGGCACTAAGGATTAAAAATCGTTATGTCACAGTCATTAATCCTTCACACTAATACTCATTTACCCCCCTATGCTTTTCCGAAGGAAATTAAGCAGTTTTTAATCAATGTTAATATCTGCAGTCAATTAATACTAGACTTATAAAGTGATGGCTGACAATATGTATTCTAAATATGAAGATACCAGAGTAGTGAAAGCATGACCAACTCTCACAAATGCCTATTCAGGTACTGCCTCATAAAAGATAATTATGCAATGTTCCAAAACTAATAACTCAAAAGCCATCCTATCTCTAGGAAAATACATTTATATTAAAATCAATTTATCACAATAGTTTCCATATAAAATATTGAAATATTGCATGGTGCCCATCCAACTTGAACATGAGAAGTCTATATTTTGTATCTTTAATGGCAGACACCCAAGAGCGACTTTACTTTCAAAGCGTACACTCGCCGTCAGCATTTTTTTTTTTTTTTACTCTGATCACAATTTGCTAACATACAGAATCCTTTCACTCTTGTGATGGAAGGCAATGCTGATACAAGTTAGCTAATAGTAGTATGTAGGCAGTAGAAGTAGAATTATGATAATAATTATCTTATAATAATATAATTTTTGTGTTGTGTAAATTGCTGCTGCTGAAAAATAGTCCTGCTATAATGTAAGGATTTGTGTTAGGGGAATCCTTTGGGGGACAATAAGCTGTCTTCAAATTTGGGTTCAGGGAAGGCAGAGGTTCTTTGAAGAAAGTTCCCATTTGGAAACAAATGTGGGTTTTAGAATCTGGAAACCCTCAACTTCCATTAAGCTACTTTGCCTTTGGCTAAGGGTACACCAGCTTTTAAATGCTGAACAAGCAACACCCGCTGTGTTGCATATTAATGTCTAATTAAAATATGCAGGAAAACATATTTACCAGAGAGAGCTCAATCAAGGCTGACTTTATTATAAATCATCAAGCCTTTGTTCTCGCAGAGGGTCATCTCACACCAGTGGTATTTCAGCATCATTAAAAGAAAGATTAATTAGCAGTAACTCAGTTCATAAATTCCACTGATGTCTATTGTATGTTTGTTTGGACTTGGTTCACTGATTATAAAAAATAATGATTTGGCAAAACCTCAAAGAAAAAAAATAGCATAGTGTAATTTTTTTGTTTTACCTAAGGATGTTCTGGCTGGTACTGCGTCCTTATTAATCCAGAAAGATACCCAGGACAGCACAACAATTAGAGTGCAGGGAATGTACGTCTGAATGGTGAAGTACCCCATCCTCCTGCTTAGCTCAAAGAAGACTGTCAACACAACATAATCTCCTGTGAGAAGGAAAGCAGGAGAGAGGAGGAAAGAAAGTAGTGAGAGAGGGGGAAGAAAAGTAACAACTTGTTTTACATTTTTGTTTTTGCTTTAGATGTTTGAAATCACATCAACTGTTAAGCGTTCCATTACTTTTTCTGTCAGTGTGTAATTAAAATTGTGTGTGTCACGTCTTTGGTGTTTTCCTTTAAACACTGACATGGACTGAATGAACTTGCACCTCCCCAAGCAGACTTCAGATGTCTGTTCTCATTCTGCTGCAGCCATTCATGCTTCTCTTGTGAGGAGCAAGAAAAAACAACAACAGCAGCTACCCAAAGGCCCCTGAGATATAACATTGACGATGATGTGATGTAAACATGCATATTATACAGTCTATAGCGATCGCTCTAGGCACAAAACCATGACGTCCTAAATCCTTTTTGGAAGGTGATGCCACATGCTGAAAACCATCTCTGCCAGCTACAAACCAGTCCAGATGCTCTGTCTGATTGGGTCTAGGTTATCCTAACTGGGATCTGACATAACAAGGTAGGATCATCCTGTCATCTGAAATGCTGCACTCTTTAAACAACAGAGCCCAATACCAAGCTAGGAACAATGCCAAGAGACAGACTTTAAGATTTAAGTTTCTTGATGATTATTCCTAATTTCATGGACAAAGTAATCATGCTTTTTCTCCTGAAGAAATTCCACAGTTTTTTAATTATCTGAATTAATATATGAATCTTAGTAAAGCTAACACAATTTCTGCATTTCAGAAGTTAAATATGTATCACTACTACTGCATTATTATTATGATTTAACTGTATTACAATACTTCTGTATAAAATTCTCATAACAGTGTTCAAGAATGAAAAAGTATATATTGATACAGAGTAGAATAATGGATCAGCCCCCTGGGTCCATTTAAACCTTAATTGCGAATGCAGAAGCATTTGTGTTGCAAATACAACAAGACAGCGTTGACTTTGTCACCCTCACATTCTTAGGAAAAAGCAGTTCGGTCCTTTTCAAACCGTGAGATGCCTATTTCTCCAGTCTGCATTTTAACATATATGGGCTATTGTTATTTATGTGATGCTTTACGTGATCCATTTATTCACTGCCACAAACACACGCAGACAAAAATCACTGACATATTTTGCTCTACAATCCATGCAGCTCATGTATCTTATTTAATAAATAATGAAAGAAACTCGCAGTTCTACGTATTGTATATGCCTCCAGGTGGCATTGTTAAACGTGCAGGTTTCATGGAGTGCTACAGTGTGACATCTGTTTTTATCAACTTTACATGACTTTAACCTGTACAACAGCATAACGAGCCTTTGCCAGCTGAAACTGCAGGTTAATGCTCTTATTCAGCTTTGTCAGCAAGGCTGCAACCACATTGTATTGTCCATCACAATTATTAATATTGGGTTGTGCTACAGGGTCTGCTATTCCACTCCAGCAGCTTGTTTGTGGAGTGTAATTGCTTCAACATATAATGGCTGAGGCTTTTATCTAACGGAAAACATACATTTTGAAGGCCGCCAATGTGTGAGCAAGAGACAGAGAGAGAAGCATGAGTCTATCAGGGCAGCTAGTCGTTAATTAAAGCACAGACCTTCATAAGCAATTTTGATTGCTTTCTATTATGACGTGGGAACTTAATCTTTTCTACACTGGCTGCACTAGAGAAAGGCCAAGAAAAGTTTAGAGGTTAGTCATGTTAAAATTAATAGCATATTTAAACCTACTTTTCAGAGATATTCTTTCACCCCGATGAGCAATTATTTTGATCTGTGGCCTGAGGGTGCTTAAGTGTTAATGTGATGTGTTAATACATGTTTTTTATATTATTAATGTAACCCTTTTATACTGTTTGATGACAGCCCCAGAATGTATGGCGTTTCCAATGACTATGAATTAGGTCTTATCCTTAAAGTCATCTCTGAATTCCTGTCTTGAATTCCCTTTATTGTAAATTGTCATCTCAGTCTTACAATATGCATGACAGCAGGAAATGCTATCACTTTAAATGGCCTGAGCAAGCTTTGCCGGTGATGATTTAAAAAACAACATTCAAGACGCATACATTTCTTCAAAAAGTCCCCCCAAAAAAGTGGCTCAAGCATCTTTAATCAGTTTGAAACATACCTTAGTCTTAATTGATTGTGCTTTAAAGCAATCATCTACTGACAATTCCATCTCATTAAGGCTGGTGCTTTCAAGTAACAAACCATGTAGAAGGCTCTGCAGGTTTCAGTCTTGTCTAGGAGAATAATTTGCTTTCCTCAGCATAAAATGTCTCCCTTTACAGTCTTGCTTTTAAAAGATTAAAGGGAGTACCTACAGATGTTTGAAATGAAATGCTTATTTTACACCTACGCCATTTTTTTTTTTCACAGAAACATATTGCTGCTATATCTAGTGCTGACAGATGATCCCTCCCAACTGGGGGAGCAGAGATACTCGGTTTTAATGAGCAAGAGGCCTGTGTATTCCTATTGCACGACGGGGAAAGGTAGTGAATAATTAGGTTGGTCAATTCACACTTCATCTTGTCCCATGAATTCATGCATACGAATAATCTATTTAACTGGGCAGATAAAGAAATGTGGGGGATGTGAGACCCAACCTAGAAAAAAATACTTCACAACAAAAAAACAGGAATTGAGCCAGACCCCCCACTACAGCTGCAGTCAAGAGCATTGATTTGTAACAGCTCTTCAGAAATATATATTAATATCTGAGCATTTCATTGTGAGTATTCTCGTTTTAAAATCTCATCTCTCATGCATAGGTTGACGGTATTTAAGTTTTTTATTTTATATTTTTCGAAACTGTCTTGTTATTATTTAAAGTTTGCATTATAATTTGAATTATTCATTTTGAATAGCAAATTTGAAATTATATATTGCCAGCAGTGTCATACAGGTATTGATGGGACCTAAACACAATCCTAACACTTAGAACCAAAATAAAACCATTAAAAACTGCTACATTTTAAAGCTGTGAAACACTTGCAATAGTTCAGTATCAAGCCCCTTTAGAGTGACATAAACCAGCTGTAGCCCAAGCTGTATCCTCCTCACTAGATTAAAGTTTCAAATAATTACTGATCTCCATGTCTCTGATAGAGCCAGTCTAGATTAAATAACGTAGAGGGGAGCCATCCTTCTATCCATGGGTGGACTGTGTACTGTGTTGGTCTAAATTTCGTTTCATGTTGTGTTTGCATGGCCGTTAGTTTTTTACAGGTCTTATTATGTTTGTTTCCTTCTACTCAGGTGACACTTTCTTTTTTTATTTTATTTTTTTCCTAATCAGTTTTAAAAACCTTTTTTAGATTTTAGCTTACATAACTTAGCAGAACTGCATTAAATGCCATCCCGAAGACCAATCATTGGCGACCAAATAACTGGCTTATGAAAGGCTTATCTTTGGGGAACAATCTGAATGCTGTTGAACAATTCCTAATCCCGGATGTGTCAATAAAATAAAATAATCTGCATTTCAAAAGGAAAATCTCTAATTGCAGAAGACAACTGGGAGAGACAGCAGTCTTGCATCACAACCATGGCTTAGAAAATGAAACCGATAACCTTCTTTGCATGTGATGTTTTCTCTAAAGCTTTCAGTAATTCTAGAAAGAGTGCAGGGCCATCTTTTCTAACACATCAGTTAATCAAATATATTTTACAGGGTTGCAGAGAACTGAGCATGTTTACATAAAATGCTTTCTGCCTGCTGTCATCTGTGCTGTAATTTTGCATCCCTCAATGTCTCTTTCAAGAAATGTGGGCATTTTGTGATGATTTTTGCTGGGTTATAAATCACCAAGATATTTGTCAGTCTGTTAAATGGGAAAGTGATGCAAACTTATTAACAGCATTGGCGTTATTTTTCGGATGGGGAGTTCAGACACAATACAATCAGCGTTTGTGTTACACGGTGAGGAAAATCCTTTTCTTGAGGCTTACGTCTCAAGTGAGTAATGACGAGAAAAGGAATTGGACCCAGTCTCTGGAGAATTTGGTTCAAGTCATTTAAATAAGACTATCAAAGAAATCGTTTTGCGGGCATTACAGCGGTAGGAACGAAGTAGCCACTTTACAGAGAGTTACACAACATGTATGACAAACATCTTTACCTTGCCTCATAAAAATAAAACTTCCACTACCTTTTCATTAACAAAACAAAACAATGACCATTATTAATTCCTTTGAATTTAAATGCAACCTATTACTATGAAATAGTCCTATGCATTTTGATATTTGATTTTTTGATATTGGTATCCCTTTTGTTTGAGGCATGCCATAAAATAATAAACAGAAATACAAAGGATGTTTGACTGGTTTATAGTCCTGATGTTGAGCATTGTCCTGCTAATCCTCACAGAAAAGAAGGATTAATAAAATAGAAGCTCATCTGTATGGTAAGGTCATGAGGGAATAGTATTTCACTGTAAATATGAGGCACTTCAATGCTAGACATATTTCATTGCAGTTCCTGGAATATATTGAAGAAAATAACAGAAATGCCACTTTAACCATTTTACTTTCAAAGTACTGCTTGAGTAGTCTCAGAAACCACCAAATGTAATCTTATGTCTATGGCTACAAAATTATTTTTTAAAATCATGTATATTTGACGGGTGGCACGGTGGCGTGGTGGTTAGCCCTCCTGCCTCTGTGTGGAGTTTGCATGTTCTCCCCATATCCACGTGGGTTTTCTCCGGGCACTCCAGTTTCCTCCCACCGTCCAAAGACATGCGAGTTAGATTGATTGGTCTCTCTACATTGCCCTGTGTGTGTGTGTGTGTGTGCGTGTGTGTGTGTGTGTTGCCCAGCAATGGACTGGCGTCCCGTCCTGGGTGTATTCCTGCCTTGCGCCCTATGCCTGCCGGGATTCCCCGCGACCCTCACCAGGATAAGCGGTTTCTTGGATGGATGTATATATATCAGTAGAAAGCCCTCTTAATGAAAGCTATATTCAGCTAAACATAAAAAAAACCTCACACTCAAGCGAGTATTTAACTACAGAATTTGCATTATAAATGCATTATTTTGCATTGACGGTGTGACCTGGGGGCATTAAAACAATCCAAGAGTTTCAGTAGATATCGTAAGAAATCAGTTAATACATAAATTAGAATATATTTTCTGTAGTAGGTATTCAAATAAGGTTTTTGCCTTCCCTGACTCAAGAATTGCTGCATCTTACAATCAGTTAGAGTTAATAGTTCTGTTCCTATTATGGTTTTAGTTCATAGTCATCCAGTCAATTTATCTTTGTAAAAAAACAATATGTTTGGTAGCTTAACATCAGTGGAAAGTAAATCTTTCTGATTGTTTGACAATTTATTTGAACTATGAACCAACAACCTATTAGATGAGAAGTGACTCTGCAGTTGGGGCTCAGATTCACCAATGTACATTTCAGCCTGGACAAGGTTTTTTATTTCCTTCCCAGGCTCTTCCATTTGCTCTGAATAAACCTGCCAAAGTTAAAAATATGTATTTTTTTTATTTGAATCTTTATGTTATACTTTTGACAGTTTATTTCTTAGGCACTGCAGTTGCACAACAATCTTGCCGGCTCTGGAGGAGTGATCTGTCAAACCCTTACCTTGGCATCCCAATCTGACAGTAATCTTGGCTGTAAAATGGAACATCACTTTGCTGTAACTGACACAGAACAGGAGCATCCACTAAGGGTGCTTAAATTAGAAAACAGTGAGTAAAGTGCACTGGACTGCAGCTCTCTGAAATATGATAGCGATTTGCAATTTATTCATTGCGGACTCAGTGCACCCAGTTAATTTGATTATAACAAGTGAAGTACTTCCATTCTTGAGCCCCTGCTCCGAGCAGCAACCGAGAAATTATCAGCAGCTTGAACTTTTTAACATGTGCATGGTAGGCTGTGAGGGAAACTGACAGTGCTTGAATGTTTTGCCATGTGAGCCTCTGAGTAGAAACCTATTAGGAAAATGAGGCAGTTGCCTAAGGTCTGTTCCCTAAATACGGTATCCTTGTAGTCATTTATATACTGGGCTGTGCTGAGTCAATACCCAGGGGGAAAAGAGATGGTGTGAAGCCCAAAATAATGGATGGATGTTGACTCAGACAGCAACATTAGCGGAAGTTTTACTGCAGTATTTATAATAGTGGATACATTCATTATGAAAACAGGTGGTGTGCCTAAAATAAAAAGGTAGAAAATAGTACACTTGTTCAATAGAAAGCTATAAGATGTTCATTTATGATACTATTTGAACATGGTTAGTAATTGGGAATGAATAGGGAATATTTTAAGTTGGGTATGGGTCATCGCTCAAACACAAAGAAGCATTTGTTATTTTGCTACTTCTACCTGATAGTATAGTTATTCAGAAAGGAGCCTGGAGTTTTTGGAGCCTGAAAAATTGTACACCAGCAGATGAGATCTGCTTCTCTTAGCTTGTGTAAAAAGCACTGACTACAGTTATGATGAATGGTAGGATGCTTTCGCTTCTAATAACAACAAGTTATATAAAGCTGTAAGCCCAGACGGTGGCAAATACATTTGGTACACGGTTCCCAGCTAGAATTGCAGGAATGTCTGTCGTGCAGGTGGTGTTCAATGAGGAGGAAAACTAGCAGTCATTTTCCAGCACTGTTTTATTCTGGCTTCTCAGGATTAACTATATCCAGGTATTAAGTACTATGTTCTAATGCAGTCACTCAGAGACTGAAAGGCCGAGATGGAAAATGGGTGTTTAGCTTGACAAAAGGAAACTTTGTCACATGGCTTACTGCCACGAACACAAGTCTGGCTCATAGGGAGAGTTCAGATAGATCCTTTTTGTTAATCTTTGTACACAACGCCGACATTGTGTCTCCCTGTGATTCCCTTAGGTGACTGATTACCACTCACTGCGAGGCGGCTAATGCCTTTCTGCTCAAGCCTGGACCTCTTTGGTTCTATTGGACCATTTCTGGCTTCGTTTACCATTTTCACTTCCTCAGTCTCTATGGCTTGAACTGCCGTGTCACACAAACACTGTGCACGCTGCGGTTGGGCAACAAGGCATCATGTTGCCAAACAGATCTATTGATCTGAACAAGTTTAACACTTCACCACTGTCGGGACAAATTGATCTGTCATTTGCGAGATTCTGAACATGGACATCAGGTCTACTCTGTCCAGGATTCTGCAACCCTCTGACTGTGAAACCAATTGTGTGGCGAATATCTTACCTTTTCTACACTACTTTTGCTTCACCCCTCAAGAGATTTCATGAGCACACATAGTGACACAGTTTTTCTTCTTCCTCTCTTGAAAGAAGTGTTTTTATATCAATTGATTGGCATGCTTCACAGGAACAAAACTTCAACTCCTATCCATCCATTTTGATAGTCAGTCTACAAAATATTTCTGACAACGTTGCCAATTTATTTCAGGAAGGGAACTAGAGATCTGGGCTGGCACCAACAAAATAAGCAATCTTTCTACAATTGAATTGTAATGTTTTAACACAAATACACACACGCAAACAAAATGCAATATACCAGATGAATACATTATAGCATTCTTGTTAATCACATAACTAGTAGTTTTGCTGTACAACTATATATATGCAACTAATATAAAATAAAAAGAATGACCCATCCAATTAAATGTATTCACAGACATAGACTTTGCTTTGCTCCGTTAGGTCATACATGGTGCCTCCAGATTTCTCTTGTCAAATTTTCATCTGGATAATGTGGGCCCTCATAATATGAGAAGGTAGCTGACGTGACCTAAGGCTCTCTTGACTCAAGCTAGATCACACACACCGACGCACACAGACAGCAGAGAGTTGCAAGCCACTGAAACTGGAAGGTCACTCTAAGAATAGCTCTCACCATATAAATGTAACATTACATACTGAGAAACACACAGAGGTGTTGCAGTCTTTGTTTGTTGCGAAATAAAAAAGCCAATTATTGATTTATGAACATGAGAGAGGTTACCTCAGCTTTACTGGAGAGACATTCTGATCAGCCTATTTGTTTTGTTAATGAACCCCCGCATTTACAACCATTTTTAAATGTGAGAGTCCCTAAAACCACTTCATTTATGTCCGTAGCTCGCATTTAAGATGGTGTAAGATGCAGACTCTGAGCGTCATCCTAATACAGGAAACACACGTCAACCAGACTCGCCAGTTTACAGCTGCTGCTTGAATCATGCGCATCTTCAACACAACGGTCTTCACTTTATAATGTTTTATTTTTTATTATTTGAACTATTTGTGCTGTGCACCATGTCTAAAAAAGGAAAAGTGATGCACAGTCACCTTCTCTTCTGCTTTTCTCCAGTAATCTAGTATATATACATTACATGTTTGTTTTTGGTTTGTAAAGGCATATACTTCTGTTTTATTTAGTTTTCCTCCATTTCCATAGTACATTTTTGTATTTGTAGGGTATGGAATGGGTTTCCAGGAACAGAATGATAATTTATAACATTGCGCCTATGGGAAATAAGAGTTCGACTAACCACGGCTCTCCAGGAACCAATTAGGTCGTATGTGCGGGGGTTGCCTGTACCCACAGATTGCTTTTGGCTTTGCTGAACAGCCTGTATTTAGAACAAACTTAATGGAAAACCAAGCACTCTCTCTTGACAAGCCCTGATCCTCCCTGATCTGCTGTAAGCCAGATGGGGTTTTGCTATGAATTCCTAAGGTTATACGAGGCCCTGATGTCAGTGAGGGGTAAAAGGTAATTGACATCCCAGAGACACCACAAAACTGGTTGGCCTCATGATACTTTATTTGCTGTTGACAAAGAAAGAAAAAACTAAAAATGCCATCAGTGCCTACGAGACCAAACCACTGCATAACATACACAAGATTTGTTTCCTACTCTTTTCAAGTTGTCTGAGAGGATGTGGAAAAGTAGCATGGAGTCAGCAGTCAAACATTACTGCCATTAACATAACACCAGAGGGAGCAAAAGAAAGTGCTGGAGTACAGTTTTCGCTTTTCTTTTAAGGCTAAGGGCCACACAAAAACAACTTCATTTACATATGTAAAAAACACAAAATTAAATTTGTAATAACAAATACATTTGAATCATGGGTTGGGAACAGTTTGTAGAACACCGCAAGCCAATCTGTTAACTTGGCCCATAACCAAATTAGGGCCCAGATTTTTCTTTTTGGTTGATCAAACTTCCATTGCTTGTTTATGCATTATAAAAGAATGCTCTGGCATTAGATTTTTGACCTATTGTATAATAGATCTGTAACTAAAAGCATTAGTGTTACATAAGTGCCTTCATATTAGTGCCCGTTCCTCTTTAAAGGTATTAGTTATATGGTATTGTATTATACTGTGTATTGCATGACCATTTCATTTTGTAACGTTAGGTATTTCCACATATTCAACAGTCACTGTAAAAGGTAACATGGCACATCTAATGCTGCACAAAAATAAATCTAATATCTAAATTTGAATACATTTGGCTCAGGTTTAATAATACAATCTGGAAGCAAGAACTTCAGTATGACTGCTATTCTTTGTATACTCTGAACATTTATCTAGTCTACTTGCAAACAAAAAAATGTGTATAGATTTTTTGTTTTTACAACTGAACCCCTCTCAAGGCCTCAGATCTCATTCTTCATTCCTGTGAAAGGCGTCCTACTGGTTTAACCTTTCTTCTCCGCCGAAATACACGAGAGCTCTTTATTTATTTATTAGTAGTGTATATATTTTCTGTCAGAACCGCTTCAGTGTGTTGTTACAACCACCTTCTTCGAAACAGTTAAATAGCACGAGCTACCAGTGTGTTCTCACCTGGCCACCTGTGGACAGAATGCAAATCCCGCAGACATGGATGGATCGGAAAGGAAGAGCAGCAAATCTGAGCTAACTTGCACCTACTTCTCTCAGGGGCTGCTGGGGTGTATTGATCGAAGGCTGATGCTGTTACTGCTCATATTATTTAATTGCACGTTAAAAAAAACAAAATGGCAAACAGACCTTGCCCCACTTTCACCCCAAAATCAAGCCACTGGTTAAAAACATTATAACTCTGTACATTAGATTTTTCACTACCCATCTGACCATTTTCAATTTGCCCCCCTCTCCAAAATATGTCAGTATCATTAATACTGAGATTCAACAAATATGGATACTGACTATAGGATCCTCAGTGTATTTTTAATATATATATAATATAGTTGTTTTTATTTATTTATATATATTTTAAAGCAAAACTAACCCTTCCGAAACCATTATAAAGTTGATAGAGGTATTTTGAATATAATGTGAAGTTGCTGTACTTCATTAATGCATCTATTTGTTTAAATGGCTCCACTATGTTATATAACTTATTAATAAATGTCCGCCACTTTCTTCCTGTATAGCCACTTCAGAGATATCTGAAGTCTGTTGTTTAAAAAAAACACGGTAATTGAAAGTTAAAACCCTGATATGTACTGACTGCTGGAGGAATCGTTGCGTGATGTGTGGTTACAGTTGTTTTCTACTTTTAAAAGTATATTGAGATTTCACTAAAAGGATGAAAATCCCAAGAGAGACTGGATCAGAGCCAAGAAAGATCTCTTTCTTCAATCAATAATCATATAAGCAAATAGGCCAAATACACTATATATCTTTTTAAACAGTCTGCACTTTCTCCAAGGGACTGAGATGATGTTTGTCCTATTTTTGAACATGTCAACCTATAATGTTACTTCAGGAAATACTTTAAGCCTATTACTGTCTGCAAACTGTAGATCCAAGCACTAGCATGTAAAACACATCTACATCTGCAGTACATCACTGTAGCTCAATTCAGCAGGCCTTTTGACAGAGTAAAGGCACGCACTGCGGTTGGCTTTACCTGACACTGTCTTCACAATCTGTGTGTCGTTCCTCAGCCCCACGAAGGAGAACTGGTACAGCCTCCATGAGCGCGTGTCTCCAACCTCAACTGAGCTCTTCTTCCACTTGTAGACGATTTCCTCTCTGGGATATCCATCTAGAGGAAGTAGTCCAATCACACACAACGCTGATGTCCTAACTCATTCATATAAGGAAGGATTCATGAATTATCCTTAAAGATGTTGAACATGGAAATTGGCATTGGTACACACTGAGGGTCAAATGCACATACGATTCATCAAAACATCCCGACCTGAACATTGTAAAACCAATGCAGTGTAAAACATATATAAAACAGAATGAGGCAGAACGATGCTGTGCCTGGCAGTTTAAATGTCTTCAAAGGCATTTCAATGCACTTTGCTGTGTCATTTGTATTCTCTCTCTCACATAGGGGCACTGAATGCTGTGCACATTTCACTTTTCCAAGCAAAACAATAGAGTAACTACAGGAAAATAGGGTTTCACCTCCCTTGTGCTATTAACAAAAAGATTTTTCACCAATTAGACTGAAGTGAGGGGGAGAAAATACACTTGATGAATGAGTGGGGAGAGACCCAGCTGACTGAAGTGCATTTAAGGAATAAGTGAGCTGGAGACGTACAGTTTATTGACGAGATATATATATATATTTTTTTTTTAACCATTTGGACAGGGGCCTTTGCACTGTAAAATGTTGAAGCCCTTTCCTCTAAAAGGCACACATTAACCACAGGAAAGCATGTGACACTGAACCTCATTTCACTTTAAATCCTTTCAAAATACTTCACTATTTTATTATGTTGTACACTCAAAATATATCATTGCATGTCACAGGTATTTCTAAATTCATACAAATACTTAAAGGCATAAAGTATCACAAGCCTGTCGATACATTTGGGCCCAATGAGCAATTTGTTCAAGCATTGCAAGCATTAAGATTATTATTTTTTGATCATGGTGAAAAAATACTTTTCATTTTAATGTGATGCTGTCTTGCTAAAGAATCAACTCTAAACACGCACATTACCTTTCATGAAAAATGGGGGGAACACTGATCGTACTGGGGCAATAAATATCTCCTCTACCGAAAGTTTTGAGGAAGATATTCTCTTTACTAAACTCTGATACATAACATCACAATCCCTGAACACCATTTTACCATAACACTTCCAAACCTGACCCCCCACCCACCCAAACAATGATTTCTTTAATTCCAAATTAATCCTGTCAACGTCTGTGAAGGAGCAGCTCTCTGGGACTAAGGGGAAACAAACGGCAACATTTTCACTTTCACACTCCGCTCACGGAGAGATGGGAACAGAGCGTTTGAAATGATGCAAGGATGGGCTTCTGCATATAGTCTGTCTCAGCGGAGAACTTCCTTGACTTGAAGTGCATTAGACCTAGGCGTAAATGTGTAAAGAGCATATGGCCAGACTTACAGCTTGAAAACTCCAGGGGACAGGAATGCTCATCCATGGGAAAGTTGTTCAGTTTAAGCTGGCACTCAGCATCAATTGTCAACCTACAGATACAAAATGTATAAACAGAAGAACCACCACCCACTGTGCCATCCTGTGTCCTAAACATTTCAATGTCTTTATATTTTAACCCTTTGCCACTCTGCTTAGCTCGCTGTGTGATATAATTATCCATTATTTTCAAAGTTGTGCTGCTCAGTGAGCAGTATGCATTTGCTCTCAGCAGCTATGTTGTTTCTTGTATATCCATAAGCACCACTTAAATTTTAACCTAATAACAAAACATTTATCTGCTGGTACATGGTATCCCACTACCTTTTAAGTTCAATACCTTTCATAGACCATTTGATTTATTTTGAAATGTAGGAAGGCAACCTATGCCATACTGTACTGTCAGCTACACATTTTGCATTTAAATGGTTACTTAAGCAAAATGTAATATGATAATTATGAGAAGTATATTGTATTAATTCCTTAGTTTTATTCCTTTGTGACGGAAGTATTTAGCGTACATCTTAAAGCACTATGAATAAAAATGACAGGAGGGAGTTTTTAGATGTTGCACCAGTTATATAACCTAGCCAAAGACTTGGATTAAGCAATTCATTTTGGCATGCCAATTAACAAAGAAGAAAACCCTTTCCCTATCCACATGGCTACATCACACCATTATAATACACAGAGAGTACATTTCTGCTATAGCACCCAACATCTCAAACTACGGGCCACGATAACGTTGCCATACACATCTGGTTTATATTGCAGGGACATCAAACCTTACTGCATCACTGCCCTAATCAATATTTGATTTAATTTTGCTGTAGACATTATTTGTTCTATAACCTAAGCTGCCCCAATAGGCAATGGGATGGCAACAGAATAACTGAATGCAACAAATAACCAAAATACAAATCAAACTCACACTTCAACACACAATCAAGAAATTCTTAGAAATTCTTGGCACAAATGCGCCTTTTTCAGGTGCACGTGAGTAAAACAATAGTAAAAAAATGACTTGAAATGTACCTGAGCGTATACAGTATCCTCCCATCGTTCCAGATCCGCAGCATGCGGTTGGGTGTTGTTATCCAGTGAGCATCGGCTTTTTTTGAGTTCCGGAAAAAAGTGTCCGGTATCCAGATCTTGCCGACCATGTTACTGTTCAACCGCAGAACTTTCATTGTGCTGTTGAATTTCAACCGTCTGTCATACCAAGTCTGAGCAAAGAATATATCAATAGTGTATTCCTATACAGAAAGAAAGAAAAGGTATCATAACCATAAGAGGTCATAAAGACAGAATATGAATAAAAGGACTGAACAGTCCCATGATCTTATATAAAGATAATAGTTGGCAAACTTCAGGGGATAATCTTTTTTATTGATGCAGAACCTTGTATTCTGAATCCAAGTTTATCTGATACTAATGTTGGACACGGACACACACACACACACACACACACACACACACTCATACACAATGTTTTCTAAAAGCAAAATGATCTCTTTTCACACCATTTTGTGCAAATGGGGTGGACCAATCTTAGGTTCTCCAACCTCAGAATTAGAGGGATTTAAATTGAAATCAAATCTGCCTTCCTATTTAGCAGAAGCATTGCCTAACTTATTTGTTATTTTTCTCCATTATGATAAAACAGTCTACTCTACTCTACAGCCTACTCTATGCTAGGCCTAACATGTATGAATACAAATTATTGGTAAACTGCAAATAGATTAAAATGAATTGCATTCCATTTTTTAGAAAGCCAAAAGCCAATATACCCAACATGTCCATGCTCTGCAGAGCTTCAGATACAATCTAAGATGCCTGGCCCTCATCTTTCCAAGCAGCAGAAATCTCTTCCCTTGCCTGCTTATAATGTCACAATTTAAAAATTCAAACTGAGCCAGAGACACTATATGACTGCGTTACAAGAAACCTGAAGCGTTTGAAGGAGAGTAGTCAAATACCTCTGCTAACTAAGGAGACATATTGTAAAACCATTTCCTTTAATAACTTTACTATTTTCATTTCCTCCAGTTTGACAGCAGGGAAGAACAAATGAAATCAAATGAGAGACAATCAGCACTCCAGGAAACCAAGCTTCATTTATCTAGATTAAACATATTTAAATTGCAAATGTCACAGCTGCAGTATGTTTTTTCCGTGCAAAGTCTTGCTTACAGGCTAGTGTAAATAAAAAAATAAAAATAAAATAAAAAACCCAACCATAAAAAAAACAGCAGTTTACCCACATTAGATGAGACTGAACAACTTTTAAACTCAGACATCCAGCTAACATTCAAGCAAAGCTGGTCCATTTTCCATTGTCCATTTTGTTTTACCAATATATAAAATAGGAATTTACCAATGTTCTAAAAATGCATTATACATACACTTGTTTGGCAAATGTATCCAAAATACCAATAATAAATACCAGCATTGTTTTACTTTTTATAATTTGTAAATCCGCCCTAGCCTCCCATTATAATTTTCGGTCGATCCCACACTCATCGCGCCAGTTGCTTTAATTAACTTAGTCGGAAACCAGATTATAGACAAGACTTGGATCAAGGTGATTAATGGCAATGGGATTAAACATGTGAGTGCCTGACCTTGTAATGATACCCATAAATTTGGACTTTGCTTAAGATGGCCTCTTCACGCTTAAAAGTTTGTCTAAGGGGAATTTAAAATCCGTATTGGTTCGTAATCGTGATTGTAGCGTATAACGTTGAAATAGAATATAAACCATGATGCGGTTGTATAAACAGGGTAATGCAATGAACATCTTCTCCTCTGTCTCTAACAGTATTAATGGTGTAAGACATTTCTACACCTTTCTATTTTTATTGCCTGTCTTAAATCAAGCACGCTCCCTTAAATACAATTCCTCACTTGAAAGACATTTCATTACAGACATTATTATAAAATTAAAAAAAGGCTATTTTATAAAGTTACCACTTTGTATAATTTTAAGTTTTAATACAAAACATAAAATCACATCCAGCAAATAATAACAATACATTTTTTTATAATATTGAAGAAGGCTTGACTTACCATATTAATGGCATTTACTGGACCAATGCTGTTTACAAACATGTCAGTGTGGATTATGGTTGGTTTGACTGAAAAAAAATCAACATAATTGCATGTTATGATGTAGCTTTTGATTCAAAATATTGTACACCATTTTGTATTATTTTACACATGACATATTTTAAGCAGAGTAGTGAATACTGTATGCCATTGTACAAATATTGTATATGTTACAGTACTTTCTATATTGAAAGCCGTTCTCCATATGAAATCTGAATTGTCCTTTAACTTTTTATTGCCAGGTGTTCTTTTTTTCACAAGGTTCTCCTCCCATGTAAACTTTATATAACACTAAAGATTGTCTGTCATAAATCAGCCCAAGACAACAACACAATAGCACTTACAGCATTTAGATTGTGTCCAAAAAGGGCTCACTCGACTTAAAATCAAATGCCAGACCCAACCGAATGAGCTGCGGCTCTCCTCACTGGCTTTGTTATTCCTGGCCTAAACTTGACTGGTTATGAGGATGTCATTCAGAAGATGGAGAACTCTCAGCTATTTTGTGTCAGATAAAAAGAAAGACTGCAAGTTGTGTCATGTCACACTGAATTAGCATCAATAAAAAGGTTCACTGTAGTGCACTGCACACACAAGGCTGGCAAGATTGCATGGCTTAAGGAACATACTGACCTGCAGTGGATGATATGCATGAAAGATAAGGCTGCTTTTTCAATGTCATTAATCTTTTCTTAATTAAGTACTGGTACAGGCAAGCGATACACCATATGGAAGACAACAATTTGGTTAGAAAGCAGCTGCTATAATTGTCACTGAAGAGGCTCATAAGTACAAATAATAATTGTCAATAATTTAGAAAAACTGTACTGTAGGAAGGAAAAAAATGATCAGAAATGGCCTTTGCTAGGAAGTCACAGAAAACACCCATGGCCGGAAGGAGATTTTAAAGAAAGGACATTGCTACATTTGCCAATATCCTGTTCTGTGAAAGGATCAAACTGTACTACCTTTGCTAGAGAAACCACGGTGCGTTTAGCTGCACACCCCCCTGTATATGAAACCTCTCCTTTTAGTTTGGATTCGATGCCATCCTGTCATCTGTCTGCCTCTTGCAGCAACAGATAGTGAAATAGGGAATGATTGAAGCTCCCGCGGCTTTAACTTATCACTTCAGCCTGTCACATATCTCAGTATAAAGACTCATTCATGCACTTTCAATAGTCCATTTAAATCTAGAGGCAGAATAAGAAGCAAGTGGCATTCCTTCTGCTCAAACCTACACAGAATTTTAAAATCGGCACTGTGGATGCGGTCACTGGAAAGGATCTGTCTCTCTCTTTTTTTTTGTGTAGTATTTTTAATGATAGCATTGATGCTGTTATGCTGTATTTATTCATCCCCCCATCCCTTTTTATAGTTAATCCAGATCACATGATGCACATTACTGGAAAAGGAGATTGATGATGTAATAAGAAGGCTGCAGTATACAGAGCAAAAGATCACAGTCTGACAGGAGAGTCATAAAACTGAATTAAAACAACGAAGAAACAATTTAGTAGCAGGGTTAAGGCCATCAAATTATTTTTTAAAAATCAGGGGCAGTTTTTGCAAGTTTAATGCTATTAAAACTGGCTTACCTCAAAAGGATCATGCTATTATGCTTTATATTTATAGCAGAAAGTACAGCATTGTCTTTGAATAGCCTATTATATATAGAAGAAAGAAACAAGAAAACACTTTTTCCATGTGTATGTTTGCCTCTATAAGCTCAAGGTGCTATATATAGGCTTTTACTGCATTCAGTTTGTGTTTTCTGCATAGCTGCCATGGTAACTGAAAACTAATTTAGGCATCTGTGTCCATTCTGTGATAAAATTGTACATCTTAAGTACGAAGAAAACAAATATATTGGAGTTGTTTTTCCTACTCTTAAGTAATGGACAAACTGCTCATAATATCTTTCCTCAGAGAGCCTTCCTGCAGAGCATATAGACTGATAATGATTGTTTCAGCCAATTGTTTTTTCAATAAATAAGGAAGGATCAAAAAAACAATTTATTGTGTACTTATGAGCCAAAATAACAAGGCTGTTTAAAAGGGAATCTATCAAAATCTCTTCAGCAACAATTTAATAATACTAATAAAAGCACACAAAACTGTAACATAATACTGTGCTGAACCACTCAATTGCAAATATACAATTAATCTCTCGATCAGTTGCTAAAAAACTATTTTTCTAAGAACCATGTAACTATTTTCCACAAATAGTAGGATTTGTGTATTTGCTTTCCACTCAAACATGCTTTCACTAAATAGTTTCAGTAAAACCTGTTGGAAAATTTAAACAGTAACACAGATTTAGGTTCGCACCTGTTTCATGGAGCACATTCGTGGTACTATTGGTTGAATTCTGAAGACTGTACAGATCCATTAAGCTTTCCAATGTTTATTTCCCTTTTGGTGGTGGTGAAAATAATCATAGCAGTAATAACAATAATAGCTGTGATAAAAACAACTGCAACATTCAACTACAATGAAAAGCAAAAGAAAGCAACAAACCTCCTATATCTGGTCGCAGTTTGTTGTCATATCCATCTAACAAGCTGTTTAAAATGTGTGTCACGTCACTCTCGTACACTTTTGGAGTCAAAACCCACGTTTTGTTGGACACTAAATCTTCATCTTCATCATCTTCTTTTTGTAGAGAGCTAATAAAATAAGAATTATACATAGATAAATAGATGGAGAGACAAACAGATACAAGCGTTCTTTTTATTTTTCAGAACATTTTTAAAATGTCTTCTCCATCCACGAAAAAATATTTTGTAATATGAACTGTACTTGCTAAAGATAGAACAAGAAGGTATCAGTATTATAGATCCTACTCCTACTGCAAGTAAAATATTTTTAGTTTACATGTGCAAACTTGCAAAGTCCTCTTGCAAGATCTTTATTATTACTAGTCTTCCGTCTGGATGAACACAAACTCCTCCTACAGTTCTTGCGCTACACATAAAAATCTTCGTACAGTGATACACCATGATACCTAGTACGTTGCTTTTTGCAATATACGGCTTTGATTGTACCACATTTGTACTATGATTTTATCTTGGTTCTAATGTTTTTGCCAATTTTTATGATTTTGCAAGTTTTACCAGTTTTACCAAAAACTTTAACACATTTTTACCATGCTGCAACATGCAGCACTTTATCATATATTAGTGTGTTTTTGCCATTGTACACCATACTACACACCTTTTTTTAAACTATATTTTACAATTTTACAATTTTCTCTTTTAGGGGACAGAAACGTCATGACATTTGTTTTTCCCTTTAAGACACCTTTAAGATGTCTTTTACCACACTTTATATTTTTTTATTATTGGGCTCATGTTTACATATTATAACAGGGTTAAGATTTAAAAACAGCTTCATTACTCTTGGGGCTATTTCCTTTGTATTAGTAATAATAATAAGACTTACATATAGTTTCTTACATACTATCATGAACATTTGATATGCTTTTAAATTACATCTACTAACCTACTTACTTTTACATACTGTTACTCATGCAAACTACTTCTAACATGAATTATACTATTACTACTTCATTTACAAACTATCACTCATTAATCTACATACTACCATAATAATAATACATCACATCACCATCAGCCTATATCGATCCACTGCTGGATGAAGGCCTCCCCAAGATGTTTCCACTGGCTTCGATCTACAGCTTCTCTTTTCCATATCATGCCTGCAAAGTGTATGATTTAATCTTCCCATCTGGTTGTCTTCCAGGTCTTTTTTTCATCTCTTGGGTAATACATATCCAGTAATATATCATGCACGAAGTACTGTCACATGCAGTCAAAATATCTTAAATTACTTTCTATTTTAGTTATTACATGAGGTGTCAGCTAAGGAATCTCGCAAGAATGGGGCAAACATCAACAAAGTGCCTTAGTTTGGACTTGAAACAGTTGACTCATTGCTTTATAAAATCATGTGGTTCAAACAATAGCCATATAGTGATTTTTCTTAGGTCAGAAATGGAAGACATATGATTGGGCTGCTCCTGTCCACAACACAGTCTACAGGACCAATGCATCCAGAGCTGTATCATGAGCGATACATCAACCAAAACCTTTCTCGCAATATTCTAATTCATTAAAGCCTTCTTTAGATTTTATGTGCTCTGAGAGTACTGCTAAAACTAAAAGCACAGCAATATGCGATGCAGGCGGAAAATCTAATATTTCAGTTTGCTAATTTGGTAACAAAAGGCACATTAACTGCTTGGAGAAAATGGTGCACAAGTGCACTGAGAGCATAATTACACCTCTGTTGTGAATTTATTGCACTATCAACATTACCAACAAAGTCAGGAGATGCTGACATTACATTATAATTTTGGATCTTGTGTGATACACTTCACAAATTTCTCAGATCATATTCACCAAACAGTTTTCCCCATAAAGTGCCTAAAGGCTATATTTTCGTTCTCTTATTTTTAAATAACTGCCATTTTAATTGCAATTTTAATTTAGAAAGCTCCAGTTAAATACCAGAAGTAAACTGAGGAGGTGATGTAAATTAAGAGAGACAGCTCATCATCATTATACCATACATATGAGCATGAAAAGATTAAGATGGGTAATTTAAATAAATAGTATAACACTACAAAGGGTATATATGGCAATTATTCTTGCTTGCTTCCTCAGAAGTTACATCTACTGCAGTCAATTTTTTATTATATTAAATCATAAACAGTGCTGTGAACTACAACATGCATGAACATGGTAATTTCTCAGAAGAAAGCCATTGCAAAGAAAGCTTGCTCTTCGTGCATTTTCAGTGTGATTGTGGGTATAAGGGAAGGGTCTCTGAAAATCTGAATTTGGTAACTCATCATTATCTGACCCCTGCGAAGTGAAAGGGAGCTCAGTGCAAAGGTCACAGGGCTGATCACAGAAACACAGAGGCTGTGCATTAAAAGTTCATGCATGTTCATAGGAAGATCTTCAATTAATCTCCACAAGTTTCAGGCAAGGTTGATCAAGATTGCTCTATGTATTGGTAGTTTTTATACACCTTGTACCAAACAAGGCTCAAGTAACCAAATACAACATGTACTTCACCAACCTTTTTATTTTGGAGTGTTGAGATCAAACAGAATGCTTGATCACCAGAATTAGTTTTAGTCTCTTTTTTTATTATATGAGAAAATGTATATTTGCAGAAAATGACAGCACAGCCCTTTTCACTTTTCAGTTTCCATTGCTTCCATTTTAGCAAAGAAAAGGATGCTGATGGATATCTCAGCATAATTACTAAAACCGTCTTGAATTAAGATAAACCGAAATAATACAGTGCCCACTTAATCCACATCATCCATAAGGATGCCTTGATCAACTGGGCTGTACTGTACCTAAATCAAACCATAATAGTAGAACCATAAATCCATCATTGCTGGCTGTTAGTTCATCATTTTTGACCTTCAATAAGGAAGATTCATTATTCTAGTATAACAGAAATGCAGACTGGAGCTTTGTAGATGATGTAATATCAAAAAGTGATTAATGATCACCATTGGAAAATGCAGGAGTAATCATTACTTACTATATTTAATATATATTTTGAACAAAGTCGCCCTTTGTATTACATGTACTGGAGTATAGAGAAATGTATCTTGCTAACATCACGTCAGTAAGGGAAAAAAATGACAGAAGCAAGGTGACAACATAACAAGACAACCATAACTTCTGAAATATGTCAAAAGCAATGAATCAGTCTTCGGCTTCCCTTACGTAATTGCTCGTGCAATGTAAATGTATTGATCTTCTATCCTAAGACTGTGTACGTAAACGTAACCTCCCACAAATAGTGATTCAGATTCAGTTTTTGCTCACAAGCTGTTTTAAATCTACATAGAACAATCATTAATGATTGCTTTGAATTCTGCAGTGAAACAAAGGGGTTCAGCATGTTCTATATCCAGCATGTTTTTAAGCACTGTTTTATTCTCAAAGCCCATATTAGTCTCCTACCTGGAGAAGAATCCATTATAGTGCTTGGCACTCGAATCATAATTGCAATTGTCAGAAATGCAGACACAACTATTTTCAGATGAGGCCATTCCCTGAACATGGCAGCTTCTGTATTTGCATTGGCAACGGCAAGTTTATATTTTTTCACTTCTGTCTGCTACAGGCTGATAAGTAGACGCTGGAAAATGTTTTGCTTTAAATTTCAATTTTTGGCTTCTCTCCATGAAGCCAGCCACCTCCAAAGAGTAAGGAAATGTCCATCCCCAAACCCAAGATCAATCATATGAAAAAACAATGCAAGAGAGTACAGCACAGACGAGTGTAACGGTCGATTAAAATTAGCCTTCGAAAGACCTCCTATTAGTGGTGAGGCATCACTGTAAAGAAATGGCAGGCCTAGCTTGGGTCCGTTCATAATGCATTATGATCCATTGTTAGCAATGACAGACCCAAGACTCAGAGAACAGTGTACTCTCTACATAGGAGGCCATCAGGGGTGGCGACTGGAAGCTCTTGAATTACAAAAGCTGAAAGAAACAAATAAAGGCTGCGCGTGTTCAGTTGGCCCAACACTCATGCCGATTTACCTTCTCAAAGGGATCAGACATCTGAGAGACACGTTAGATTAATCCGATGCAAGAGTTCTAAGGGCAGGTTAAAGGAAGTAAATTAATGAATTCTGTGGAGAAGCAAAGGTCAGGGAAGGCCTAATTAAGTTATTTAAAAATAGATGGGAGATCAACAACGTAAACCCGAGTTAGATACTAGGTGCAGGTCAGCCCAGGATGCAGGGAGTGCGGCATCCTGATGGAAGCCAAGCACATAGTCAGATGCAGGATGGTGAGCGCGTTTCATGTGTTGCAAAGTGATGTATTCTAGTTGTTGCTGAAGAAACCGAGAAACAAAATGCAACTAATAGCTTTCTCCTCTTCATGACCCTTATTTTTTGGAGATCACGTATTCTTCACATTATTTACAATACCGGATACATGCAGGAAGGTTTGAAGTAGGTCTAGAAAGCAGGAAGAATATGTTCTTAGAACGACTCAATAGACAAACAAGAGGCAATGGTTTCAGATCTAAAATGGGCCTTGCTTTGGATTACATTAAAATGAAAACACAATCAATAAGCCTGATGCACCCACTTCTGATTCTTGGAATATTCCATTTACATAACTCATGCCTGATTTACAACACAGTAGAAATGGAGAATCATAGAAGTAAAGTATAAATCGGTCAATGTTTATAGCTTTCTTTTTCAGAACGGAGGACAGATTTTGTAACCCTGCATTATCTCTGGATAAAATAAAAACAACTTTCTCGGATAATGCAAATGACTTTAATAAAGGACATTGGGTCAGAACTGAACATTTGTATTCAGCTCTAGGTAAACTACCGTAACATTCGCACAGTCCACTAGCAGCAGCAGCAGAATTTATTTACGTGAGAACAAAATGTAAAATCAAAAATAACTGCTTAAATAAAAAGTAAGCTTTTTGTTTCTTCCTACATAACATGTTTGTTTTTCAAGCAGCAATATAAAATGAAAATATTTGTACATGCATGAAAATAGAGTATCTTTTTTGTTGGCTTGTTTTACTGGTATTACTAGTATCCACATTAATGCTTCTATGTGTCTCAATCAATTGAGATACAGATGTACTCGGTATGGCTTTAATACAGATGACATTTGAGAGTAAGTTGTTTTCCTATTCTCTGAAGTCAGTTTTCATACCCTTGAAGATGCAGCATTTTCTGCACTCAGCCTGCTATCCTTCAGTACTTTCATTAAATTACGTTGGAAAATAAACAATGTGTAATGAGAATGAGCTCAAGTGGAACTATTCCCATACAATTACTAATAGTTATTGCATTTAGTAATGTTTAACATGAGAGACATTAATTATTGATTATGGTAAACAGTGTTACACACATTTATTAATGTGTGACTGGGGGAAGAGTTTATATTCTCCTTACCACACAGACCATTAAATAGCCAATAATGGCTGTAAAGTATGAACCCTTTTTAATTACAATTCTACTCCTCATAATAATATGCCATTGGGAAGTGGATTCTTAGTCCTTTTAGAGTATGTGTGGGTTGAAGGTGAAGTGATATTAAAGTGTCTGTCATCGTGAACTGAAGACAAATATTATAAAAAATTCTAACAGATCAAGCTGTCTTTTTCATGTTTGTGTGGAAATGAAAGGAAAAACATTTACTTGAAAATGAACTTCACAACGGTTGCTTGACTGAACCTTTGGCTGATGTTGAGAGTAATGCAGTCTGACAAACAGGTTTGTGCAGTCCGGCCGAAGTGCCGTCTGCGTTTCCCAGCAATATCTGAGCTGGGCAATCTGATGACCGCTAATCGTGACGGGATGCAGGTAGTTTAGCAAACTGCTTTAACCAAAACACATGTGTATGAATAGTATGCAGAGATTAATCTTTTACTATACACTGAGTGGCCCCTTTATTAGATACTCCTCCTCTTTTCATGAAAAAGACAGTCAGTGATATCATCACGTGTTCAGACTATTTAGTGCTATTTATACCATGTAGGCAGGTACCTAGGGATTGTTTGTGTGCAATTCAGAGACAGAATAGGCAAAACAAGAGATTTAAGCGACTTTGAACAGGGCATGGTAGTTATGGTGATATGAGAATGTCAGAAAACAGTAACCATGCTGGGGTTTTCAGGCACAACAGTGAATGGTCCCCACCCAAAACACATGCAGTCAATAGCAGTCCTGTGGTCGGAAGCAGCTAATTGATGAAAGAGGCTGATGGAGGCTGACATGACTTGTGCAGGGTAACAGGGCTACAGTCAGCCAAATAATAGCTGGGTACAACAGTGGTGCTGAAAGAGGCGTGTCAGAGCGCACAACTCATTGTACATAGTCACAGATGGGGTATGGCAGCCGATGACCTGACCGAGCTCCACTCCTTTCAGTGAAAAACAAGAACCTGTGGTTGCAGTGGGAACACAAACACTGGATAACGGACGACTGGAACACCATTGCCTGCTCTGATGAATCCTGGTTCCTGCTGTTTCATGCTGATGGGAGGACTAGGATATGGCAAAGAACGCAAGCATACTTGGATCCATCCTGCTGGGTGTGAAGAATGCAGGCTGGTGGTTTCAAGGCATTCAGGACGGAAAACAGGAGACACATCTTCACACAAGAGTTGTTACAATCTGGAACAAACTCCCCAGCGATGTGGTTGAAGCTGAAAATGTGGGAACATTTAAAAAGACTGGATGGGATCCTTGGTAATTAATGGACACCAAACGAGCATGATGGATCGAATGGCCTCCTCTCGTTTGTAAACTTTCTTATGTTCAAGCAGTGTGAAGGTGTGGAGTGTGTTCTTGTAGCACACATTGGGTCTCTTGATCCGAGTGGAACAACACTTGAATGCCACAGGTTATCTGAACATCGTTTTTGATCAAGTGCATCCCTTCATGGCAGCAGTGTATCCATCTGCAGGATAATGCCCAATGCGACAAGGCTAGGATTGTCCAGGAATGGTTCCGGGACAATTACAGTGAATTCAGTTTACTGCAGTGGCCTGCCCATTCACCAGATCTCAATCCAGTCCATCCTGAGCATCTGTGGGATTAGATGGAACGAACTATTCGGAGTAGAGAATCCACCACCAGCCAATTTGCAACAACTATGGAAAGCTAAGGAGTCGCCATGGGCCAGCATCCCTGTGGTGTGCTTTCAACACCTTGGGTCCTTGACCCGATGAATTCAGGCACTTCAGAGGGCAGAAGGGGGAGCAACTCACTATTAGGTTGGTGTACCTAATAAATTGGCCACTCATTGTATACTTGGATGTGTTTCCTTCAGTGTGTTTTCTATTTACTTTCAGTAAAACACAGTGCCACAAGATAAACAAACATGTCTAAATGGTCCCTAACAGCTATCAATCAGGACTCTTTTAAAAGAGAAGAAAACCAATTCATGTTCATGTCTGCTATAAAAGAAAAAATGAAAATAAACCTCACAATTCCTTAATTTGTTCCTCAAAAAGACCAAGGTCTAGGGCTAATGTATTTCTCTGTGACAAAAGTGAAAAGCACTTCCATGCAGCTACTTTACTATCATGTTAATATCATCAAGTCCAGAAGAAGAAAATTGCCATTTCCAACCAATTTCACAGTAGAAATTTGGCATAACTACCTCTTTTATCGTTTAATTTGTTCATAATGAATTGAATAATAGAATAAGGTTGTACCAAACACCTTTTTAGAATTAATTTGGAAGTCTGGTTGTGTACTATTCCAGCTCCAGGGTTTGGCTTTTCATGCTATTCCATTCTGCCAACAGATGATGTGATTACTAACATAGATGAAGAAGGTTCAAAATGTGCTGTTCGGAGGGTTTTGTATACACTGCTGTTGTCCTCTGTTAAGTCATCCTGATTCTCCAAAAATAACAGAACAATTGAGAACAGCATAGCTTATTCTGATTAAGTATAAATCTATGCTATTGCTTTTGCTTAAAAGATTGAATACATTATACTGGGGAATTCTATATACTGCAAAAGTCAATGCGTTATGATTACTTATCTTTTAATCCTTTATATAATGTTTATAATGTTTGTTTGGTTTGGAAAATATATTTGTTTTGAGCTATATGCTCTTCAAAAATTAGCCTCTTTCACCGTGCTCCTGGAGAGGGTAGTAAGTCAGTCTCATTAGGCTACCCTGCTGTTCGGTCCCTCACAGGTATGACACCAGATACCATTTAGATTCTCATAATGAGACCTGGGCCTGCTAGCAGGTCCTTTGGATGTCCTATCATTACAAATACAATTCACAAATCAAGAAAGCATATGTTTCCTCTAGGAACCAATGCCTCCTATGGTCTTTCATAGAAAGCTATGGCTTACAGCCCATTCTGATGTGTGCACAACTGTGATATTTCACTATAATGAGACAAAAACAGGGCTTAAGATCACTGATTTACACTGATGACAATTCTCATTCAGTTTGTAAAACCACTTTTACACACAAGCAGTATATAGCAGTGCACCACAACATTTTCTCATCAACACTTTTTATGTGTAGTTTACTTCAGATTCAACCATTATAAAGCTCCATGCTCCATAGTATAACTGGATAAACAGAAGAGTGCAGTTCCTTTCAATGAATCTATACACTAGCCTACTTTGTGAACAATTTACCATGCATGTATTTTAATGGATTTAATGCATTGTTAATGAATTTGCTTGCTACATTATTGACTTTGATAATGTACATGCATTTACTGTTGGAATAAACCTCTTCAGAACAGCAATGCCAAGAGAAGTTTGGTCATCTAGTCTGCATGTACTACTCTATCTTAGGTGCTCTGATCCTATTTGGTGCATCTGCTTGCATTGATCTAATTCTGCCTCTGAAATGTATTAAGTGTCTATGCTGTTATCCAGTGTGTATTGTTTATCTGCATTAGCTGTGCACCATCTAAGTTTGTTCACTGCAGTGTGTGGCAAAATACAGCTCTGGAAAAAATTTAGAGACCACTTAACATTGATTTCTGAACTTGGAGTGGTCTTTTAATTTTTTCCAGAACTGTATGTTGTTGGCAATGATGTTGGAAGCCCTTGTGTGCTGTAAATGTATTACAATGTTTTATTTTGATAAACCTGAATGTTACTTTTCTTATTTTAAATCAATAATAATAATAATAATAATAATAATAATAATAATAATAATAATAATAATAATAATAATAAATACCAGAAAATAATAATTCATAAGGCCCCATTACAAATTGATCTATATTATTTTGATTGCTACATTTCTGGCAGTCTGGTGTAAATATATAGAACTTAGTAATTTGATGAGTATTATATCATAACAGGAGTGCAGTTAATGACACACAAATAAATGTGCATCAAGGATTACTTCTACTACCTCTGCAAATTACTACTTCCACTAAGAAGTACAGTATATACAGTTTAAGCCACATTTCCAATGTATATTTTCCTGATATTGTGAAACAACACCTTTTTAGTTTTGCTTAACATTTTGTTTACAACCCATGTGGAGTGGCTCCAAAGGCCATATCATTCCAAAAGCTCATCAGGGCCTTTCAATAATGGGAAGAGAGTATTTAAGGATCGGCCTAATGTGGCATACATATAATAGGAAGTATTTTTCCCTGTTTTTTCCTCACATTGAATGTTATAAAATGATGTCTTTAACAATTCATGAAATTAGCTTTTTTTCAATGCAGTACATTGCATTGACTATTTTGCATAAATACCAAGCAGACATTCAAACCCTCAATATTTAATCCATGGTATACCAACATGTGATTGAGAAAAGCAGTGTAGTGAATGTAATGCTCATTTTTCACAGCCTGTAACATATTATTTAGGTTATATAAGCCGTTCTGAGCTTTATTGTTCCTATTCAAATATGCAATGTTGTAACCACAGAGCAGCTTCTGTTCTCAAGACCAAAGACATTCAACCTGCTCAAGTGAACATTAGGGAAGAACTCTTATACAACCCCTTTAAAACAGACTGACCCCACTATTAAGTTAAAAACTGATGTAAGATGAAAAACAGTTTTGAGTGTTATCTATAAAGCATAATGAACAAAAAATAAACTGGCATCCTAAATTAAGAGAATTATTGTACCACACGAAATATGTATATGAATGTAATACACAGAATATTTATAGACATAAGAACTACACAAATTATGGACCACACAAATTTGAATGAAAGCAAGATCCTGCCTGACATGATTATTATCTCTGATGATCTGAACCTGTTCCCACTCTCTCTACATGCACACGTGTGTTTACAACATGGTGAGACTTGGGTTTTGCAGCAAACACAGATAGCTACTGTGAACAATATTAAAAATTCAGTGCTGCTATTTTTAATCTAGGCCACGTTTCCGTATGGCCGCATTTTCCACCACGTTAGGTTGAATAAAATGGAAAAAAAGCTGATCCATCACCCCTCCATTTTTCACCCTGAAGGCGAAACCAGACTTATGCAGGGAAAATCCGAAGACAATCCGTTTTCGTCTCTGCATGGATAGAGGTTGCGTTTTGTTGGTGTAATTCATGCTGCCCACACCAAAAGATTGAATGGCATAATCAAATACTGTATTATTATCATTATAATTATAATAAATAATATTATATTTTTGTTTGTTTTCCAAAGGGGGAATCGGCACCAGGTCAGACATATTTGAGACGGTTTTCTTTTCTTATGACTTCGTTCCTGGTTCCCCCCTCCCCCCTCAATCATAAGCTACAAACGTAAAGAAGGAAAACTGATCGATATTAATATAAACACCTTTTTATTAAAAAAAAATATAATAATCCCAAAACGTTACTCAACGTGAATTATTCTGTATAAACAGAATATGCATGTTCCCATAAAAGATGTAGCAGGTTAGATATATAGGGGGATGCAGACAGATAAATAAACACAGCAAGCTGCATACAGTAAATGAAGACATTTTAAATGGTCAAGTGGTGACACACAGTAACGGTATTGCATTGAAGTTGAACAGGAAGTGCACACTCATCAATACACTGGAAACAAAGCTTGTGTTTCGCATACCAACAGACAAAAACCTCGTCTTCTTCCCATAGCTTTACATCAGTGGAAAAGGGGAGCGATCCATGCACTGTGTTCATCATGTACCTCTGTATTTGTGTATCGGTCCATGCATGTTTGCTTTGCTCTGCTGTTTTCGTTTCAATTGACACATGAATAAGTAATAATACAACCTAATAAGCCCAGACTGCTTACATTTCATCAATTCCTTCAGTAAAAACAGCAAGATTGAGGCACAAAACTGGGACCGGACGCCAAACAAGCCCTGATTCTTTTATTCTGCTTTATCTAATTCACAAAAAAAAAAAAAAAATCTTGGGTGGATCACAGCTGTCCATTGATATTGTTTCCTAACATTTATATTTTTCGATCATTGCAAGTACAGATCATTTTACTGTTACGTTTCAAATAAATAACAGCCATTTGATTTTGCATCCAATGCAGTATAGGTTTTTATCGTCCAAACTACCACATAGAGACACAGCCGCCTGCTTTAAGAAACCTCAAGACCCTGATGTGATGGAGAAGAAACACATCAAATATATGTAGCTCCTTCTCCCTCCCCTTTAAAAACAGTCAATGAATGAATTCACGCCATTAAATAGCACCTTGGTGCGTTTTCCGCTTACCTTGTAAGAAGATTAGCGATTAGAAATACCCACAGAATGATCTTTAGAGAGTAAGCAGGCTTCGCCATCGCAGTCGAGCACTGGCATGAGACATTTGGAGGAGCCATGATCACCATCTTCTTGTTTCTCTCTTTATTGCAGATGGACGTGTCCCTGTATTTACTGTGTACCTTCACTGTGATACATTACACACATAGCAGGTCGCATTAGCACTCGGGTTGGAGAATGAGATCTGCAGCACTGCTGCGGAAGCGGTCGGAGCAAATCAAATCAAAGCGAGCTTCCCAGATCTTAAGAAATAATTGCAACAAAAAAATTACATAAAAGCAGCAGCCCAGGAAAACCTTAAAATCCAGCAGCTAGCAAATATATTGGAGCTTCTGTCTGCATGCAGATTAACTCTGGGGTCAAAGAGGAGCTGATGCACGTTGCTGCAGCACAGATCAACACATGCGTGGTTGAGAGAGAGAGAGAGAGAGAGAGAGAGAGAGAGAGAGAGAGAGAGAAATAAACCTTAGTTCTCTTCTATTTTTAATACCTGATCATAGCTCGGTTACAAGCATGTATGCATAAAATGGTCAAAACGCCACAGAGGCGGCTCTGATGCTATGTCTCCATGCTTTGCAGAGGGCTTGGTATAGAGACAGGCAGTGCCAACATAGCAGGGAAATGCTGATTTGGCGATGGAAAAGCGTGACAAATTACGCCACACACAAAGTGCATGTGAAATAGACGCGTTTGCAAGGATAGATATGGGAGATATTGAATGGGAATATTCATGAAAGTCCAAAGCAATCGATGTTCACAAGCCATTCGCAATGGCACGTTTCCCCTGAAGTGCGATTTTTTGGAATATGGAAACATTCACAATCTGAAATGGGACCATGCAATATTAAAATCAAAAGTTTATTATCACAGCGTTTCCAATTACAAATAAAGTTAAATATCAAAAGTATATATTTCTTAGCTCCTCTCATTAAAACACACATACACTCTCAAATGTTAAATTGTTTATTCTTTGCATTAAACTAAACTTTGAGTTACATTAACCAATAACATTTCATTTAAAAAAATATAATTTATGCTTTGCTTAACATACAGTAAATTCTCCACCAACTTAAGCTAACAGTCAGCAACTATTTGCGCCATAAGGATATAAATATATTGCATTGCACAAGTGTTTCCATGTTATACAAACAATACAAATATAATAACACACAAAGTATTCTGAACTGGAAGCTGTTCCCTGCTGCCACAGTTCACTCATGCGCCACTGCCTTTGATGGGATGGGATGTTATTAATATCAGATACAGTCCATGTCACAAAGTGTGCAAATCCCTGGTGACTGACTGATATTCTTCTTCATGCCTACCTTCAACAGAGCTGGCAGGTTACAGTTATACAGTTTATTACACAATGCTAAAAATCAGCTTCATATCCCTTGATTACTTTCTCTGCCTCTTCTCCTTCCTTTAATTATTTTCAAATACACACATATACACATACACACACGATACATAGATTTAAATAATTAACTCAATATGATTGAATTCCCTTTATGATCTAAACTCTCTTAAAAAGGGTGTTCGTAACTGAACAGTAATTTCCTTCAGGCTGATCACGACATACATCATGGGAGTCACCATCTGTTTCTTTGATGCAAATTCATAACAAAAACTCTTCTATAATATAGTTTTTTATACACTGACACTTTGTGCAGGTTGTGTTGAATTCATTCTCACTACATCATCCTTCAGGACCAAGGAGAGCTCCCCTGTCCATTACTCTTACCCCAGTATGCGGAAGGCTCATAACACATACTATACATGGAGTAACTTCAAAAGCTGACTTTACATGCACACACACATACAATGATAGTCAATAGTATTGGGACATATTCAAATGATACTGAAATACAATTCAGAATGAAAGTAATTAGTTTAAAGTATTATTAATCTGGCGTTTCATAAATGTATAGCCTACATATACCTTCTCAATGGAACATGCATCAGACAATATATTTCAAGGGCATTATATTGCAATTCAATATCACCTATAGACCCCCTTTGTTAGCAGACATAACTGCACGTCCTCTGGGCATTCATTGGCAGTGTATATTTTTGCCTATTTAGGGGCACAATTAACTGATGTGAATGTGAATGTGAATGTGATGCAACAATCTATCAGTTTGTCTTCCCTTTATGTTTTTCAGTTACATAGCCACCAGTATTTCTGGATCTATTGACCTTGCCTTCTGTTGCAACATGTCCTTCTTTGTGTTATTACTGATATTTTGTTATGTATGTCCTTACCTTGGTAACTTAAGTAACATACTATCGCTCATCATCATTCAGGCTACTTTTTTTTTAATGAACAGCCACTAGCTCTCAAACTACCATTTGGGCTCATCCTTGATCTATACATTGCTCTCTTGTTACAAGGTGCGAGACATCCGATTTGCTAAACAATCAGCTCCTGGTTGAAACTGGGAGAGAATTTCTGCTTCTGAAAACTCCCTGTAGCCTTCTGACTGACTGAGAGGTTACGGTTTTAAGGCAGGTAAAATACCTGTTAAATGACTGGTTTTATTTTAATTTGAAATAGTTTGTAATTTGAAATGCACACTTACCAATTGGTTTATGCATATGTTTATTTTCTAGGTAGGATTTGGTAAGACTCGACAGTATAGCATTTATTTTTCTTCATATCACAAACTGATAAGACACTTTGTGTACAGTTCTGACTTGATTGACAGATACATGACGTATTTACTTGTGCTCATCCACTTGATTGTTTGCCTGATGTGAGGCTTAGAATATACAAAATACAATATCTTAACTGTTATCATTGTGGGTTTCAAATTACTTGCTTTCATCTGAGTCATACATGGTGAATGAGACATAACTCCCTCACATTTAATCCCCTGAAATTAACCTTAGGGAAGAAAAAGAAGGAAAAATTGAAATAGTTTAGGATACCACAACCATTCATGTGTGCCACACATACTGTGTATTTCCGTTTATTGGATGTTCTGGTGACATTTGACTAAGAATGTCTTATTCCAACTTTTCCATTGCATCTTCCTATTCATGACAGATAGGATTGATGATACAGTAGAAGAAAATAAGGAAAAAAAAACAGAAAAAATATGGAAAAGGTAACATAATGTAACCTATATATACCGTTACACATTCACAAAGAAGACAAATGGAGGCAATTGAAATGTACTTAATTATAGAATGCCTGAGTTTTGCTAAACATTGATCTTACCAGTGCTCAGAAATTTGCCCGTGAAAGAATATGGATGTCACTTCCAAATAAAGATACCTCATCTAAAATCTGCTGGTGGTGTGATCATAAGTTATAGTTTAACTTCATTTACTGCCACCAAAATCTATCAATAAAATGTATCTGGTTCCCTAAATCACTTGCCTTTTGTTATTTTAGATGCTATATTTATTAGCAGATTACATTAGTCATTTTTCACAAATAATTCTTTGTTGGCTATGGTCCCTCTCCACAAAGGCTTTTTTGAAGTTATTAATTAACTATAATAAATTTCCCGTCATAAAACATTGAGCTTCTATATCTTGTGTATTTTATGTTCAAAGAATATTAAGTAACTTGAGAGAGAGAAGCTTTGTATCTGGTGTCTTTATAGATTAAGGCATTTTTATTGTCTAAAGTTTTATAAAAGGAAAGTGATACTTAAATGTTTTTATTTGATATTGTTTGGAATCACCAATAACCATTTATTTTTATTAGGATCTGTTAAATAAATGGCTTTCTGGAATAAATGGATTCAGTTTGAAGCACATTTCTGTGTAAAAATATAACATATTTTCAACATTTGGTGTCCTTGCAGTGCTTTGTTTTTCTTAAGATATTGTGTTCCACGAAAAGCTCTATAAAACATCATCAGCATTGAAGTTAAAAAATAGTTAAATAGTAAATTTAGCAATGTGTGGCACTGTGGTTTAAGTGGGGTAATACTGTAGTAACTCAGGAGTAACTACAGTCTTTCAAATAAATCACTTGATGGTTGTTATGGAAAATAAATTAATGATTTTCACTGTCAGTTTTGGCACAGAACTGCCATATTTCCACAATGGAGCACTATTCTCACACCACTTCATTAGCTGAAATACGTGCTCCTCACATTTTTATTTTGGTTCCACAAAACAGTGCATCCCATGTGCTAGTACCTGCCTGCCAACTCCCACACCCCATATGTTCTTGCTTCGTCAGGTTTCTCTCTATGATCGCACGTATGTGTATGTGGTTGAAGGAAACCAACACTAATATGTTATCAAAACATTCAGTTTAATGGCTTTTACAATATAAACAAAGGAGCATCTAAAGTGTTTGACAGAAATTCATATTGAACTCTCTTTAATTTCTAGTTTCTTCTTTGTTTGTTCATCTCTTTCCAATTCCCAGGTATCCCAGACGAAACCCCTGCAGCCCCTGCCTCCCTCGGTGTTGTACATCAGTTTTACACACAAGGAGCTGACCGGCTTCTTCACTTATGAAGCTCAGTGTGTGAAAGGTAAGAGTAGTTTTGCTTTTACTAAAAGAAACAATATGTTTTTGGGAAGAAAATATTGTCTCAACTGGGGCTTACTTACCATAAGGGAAACAAAGCAGTTGAATCCAGAGTCAAAGAGAATAAAGTCTTCTCTTGGCATCCCTGCCAATATCCTACTGCACACTGAGTCCATGGCTGCACCCACACAACGACATTCACAGCTTGGGCTCTGTAGCGGACACTAGTGAAAATGTATTAACTGTTTAAAAAGTATTCATGATTTTTTCTGTATTCAGTCACTTCAAAATAAGCAAGATGATGCTCTCGCTCTCTCCCTGTCTCTCTCTCTATAGATATAGATAGATATATATTTATCCACAAAAAATAAAGGTTTGAAACAAAACTCAACTGAACAAATTCAGAAAATAATTTTTGTATTCTGTTTTTGTTTTGTATGATATATTGACCACAATATCCATTAACAGCCTATAATACTATTTTCAGTCATGCTTTAAATTGTTGTAAAGCCCAAGTCATTCCAGTAGTGCCTAAAGGTTTGATTGTAATGCCAGTTTTACAAAAAATAGAGTTGCATGTAACATTTTGAAAGCTTAAGGTCATGTTCTACCACATAAAGTTATGGGCTGCTAGGAATTAAATGTAGCTTGATGCCATAGCGATGTACACTGAGCTTTTTTAATGATGATGGTCAAAACATACTGAAGTCTTTTCACAACATTTATTTAGTATATTAACCTGTGAAGCTCATCAAACCAGAACATCAAACAACTCAAACAGTAAACTGATGATACTCTAGACAAAACACAGATTTATATGTTGACCTTGAGGGCGTGCTGGATTCTGGCCTTCTGCAAAGCATTCCCAGGAGATTATCTTTGGGGGTGGTGGTAGATCCTATTATTTCTGTGTATAGACACCCCATACCTGCAATGTAATTACTGGCTTCCACATTAATTTCACAGCAATTACAACAGTAATTAAAGAACAATTTGAATTCCCATTGTAAGTATGTGCTGTAACTAATTTGTTATAAAATGTGCTAAGAAAGATTTAATTAAATTATTCATTACCCATTATAAAGACAACAACAACAAAAAACAAAACAAGAGAGATCACATCCAGGCTAAATTCCAAGTTAAATAACATGCTCTGTGCAGATTACATGTCTGTGCTTCAGTGTTTATTAACTGTTGTCTGCAGATTAATGAGATTTCTTTCCCTTCAGTTCAGTATTATATAAGTGCCACAGCATCCAGACTCACCAAGTACAGATTACAATGATAAACAAAGAGCACTGCAACCCTTCATTATGAATGCAGGAAGTATTTTGTGAGAGATTTGCACCAACTCTGTATTAATCAGCGAAACACCCTCTAATACTGTACACCAGCACTGCAGTCTTGCTTTTCACTAAACCTGTCAATGTTGGAAGCATTTGGCCATTACAGTTAATCACTTTTATATATTTCAATATATAATAATAATAGTGACTGCTTCTCTTAACGTTTTTACTTTAAAATATTAATTTCTTTAATTAAGCATCACTTTTTATCATGATGTAATGTTTCCTTCGTAAGCATCTTGGTCTGAAACAACAGCAGTGCCAACGGTTCTAGCCGACTACCTTTTTGTTTGAGTTTGAGCTAGAGCTGACACAAAACAATAACCTAACTTCACGCTTGTTCCTTCTGCTGTTTCAGCACTTCACTTCTAGTAACAGGTTGTGTGCCATATTTCCACTTTAACAAAAGGCTGGCATCCTGTCCAACAGTTGTTTTAGATTCCATCCATGTGTTGAACACAACCATGATTGACAGATGCACCAGTCTTGTGATTACCAGAGGCTGGCGGACTACTAGAGTCTACTGGAATGAGGTTTCCACACTCTACAAGGCCATTAATGTTAGCAAACTTTAAAGATGTTTCCCTATTATCGTGTATCAGTCAGGCAAGGGAAGTGTTTCAACTGTTAATCTTGAAAGCAAATGTTCAAATTGAGCGAAAACAAAGAATGTAAAGTTCATGTGCTGCGCTTGTGTTGAGAGAGCTGTGATCACCGCCATCGCCAGGAAACGGCCAGAGAAGACTTTGAATTTAGCATTTAAATTCCAAAGCTTTTATTTCCAGGACATGTACAAAAAGACAAACAAATAAACTAAATAAACTATATATTTTTCAATATATCTCTTCATGTCATGTCAAATGTGTTTGCAACAGAAGTGGGTATAAACATTACTGATGTCAATAAAGACAGCTGTGCACAGTAGCGGTCAGGGCTCTGGACCAAGTGGAGGGTTGTGGGTTCAATCCCAGGTGGGGGACACTGCTGTTGTACCCTTGAGCATGATTACTCCAGTACAAACCCAGCCATATTAATGGATAATCATATATACAAAATAATAATGTGATATAGGCTATTGTAACAAGCATCTGCTTAGAAATGTAACAATAATCATAATTTCAATCACAGGGGGCTTATAAGTATTACATTTATATGAACCACTTAGCTGTGTGAGATGTTTGTTTGTTTACCTCTAATGTGCATTGAATTACAAACCTGACAGGCGGCTCAATTATAGCACTTGATGACATTGCAGTTTTGATTCAGTGATTAAACTGCTGATGGTAGACACTAACGTATATTGTGAAAACCTGTTTATTTGCATATCACGTTTTTTACACTTTCAGTTGCTTGAGACCTTCACTGTGTTCTACCCGTTAGTATTGCAAAATGATCTTTGATGTTATTGTTTCCTTCTTTAAGACACCAGCGTTTTGTTTCTAATCCAATTACAATAATGAGAAGAACATGAGAAAAGTGAAACAATGGATTCTGTGCATCAGCTGGCAGCATACTGTAAACATAGCGTATAAGAGAGAAAAGTTTGACTTATACCATTAAGCAAACAGTCTAAACTTGTCGCTCCCCTTGACTATAAATAAGAGCTTTGTGTTTTCCAGAGGAGCAGACAGTTTAAATAGTGGGTCATTACAAAAACACTTTGAGCAAGACATGACTTTCCACATGCGTCAGCTGCGCCTCACTTCTTTCTTCCCTCTTCTCTGTCCTCACAGACAATAGAGTGGCTCATCCATGCAGGAGTTAGGCCTTCATCCTTAACAGGAGTAGAGACACTGATGTGCAAAACATTGTGGGGAAAATAATCTCACCTGTGCCTGCATAGCTGTTGTTATCATTTTCAGTCCTCCAACCCTTTTTAATTGCATGGTTTGGGACACATCTGCCTGACATTCTGCAAACGTTTTTGCCTTTTTTTCATTTGTAATAATCTTCCACCAGTGGTGGTCTCCTCTTTAGCCAAACCTACTCAGTATCACAGTAACGTGCTGTTAAAATGCTGATCCCTGTTGTTCTGTAATGTCAGTGTCTGGCATGCTCATTAGCAGTAGATATGGAAATGAGCATTGTCTGGGTCTCCTGATTTGCGGCTCACACACATTTCTTTGGTGCTGTAAAAGGAGGTTACTTGGCCTGTTAATAATTTCCATCTGAAGTAAAACACTTCATACTCCCTTGCAAATGTATTTTTGTAATAGGTGCAATGACAGTTCCAGCTAGGCCATCTAATTTGTTTTGTTGGCATAATGAGGTAATGGGGTGGGCTTATGAATCTGATAATGACTGCAACATATGACAGGGGAATACATTACATTTTACATAATCAGCAATAAAAACTTTAAGGGAGGCTTAACATCTTATTAACTGTGTCATTTAGAATGCCGTGACATAGCACATGCAACGCAGGCATCCAAACTCACTTAAACATCACATTACATGGTTCTTATAACTGTCTTCTTAAAACCCCAAGTACATATTTCTCTCCCTGCCAAGGATAGGCAGGTCTGCATGCTTTGATTCAATGACACAAATTAATAAAAATAATACAAAATGAGTATGACTGTCAGTGTCTTATATATCCATAGTGTATCTTTCAAAATTAGTTAAGTATATATTTCTTAATACAGACAGGTCTACATTTATTCACTTCCTGTTAATGGGTATGTCATGAATCAAGCATTTCCTGGAAGCTTTTAATGGGCTCCGTAACTTCTCATGAGGGATGTTTCACCACTTCTTCTTGTAGTATGACCAGTTACTCTGGATACCAGATTCTGCATCCTACATCTTCCTGAGAGGATAGTAACTGTCCCTCAGGTCTTGAACTTCCTTATTATGGAACTGGGATGTTCATCTTAAGATTTTTTATTTTCTGTCACCAGACTTTTGAAGATTGATAACCTTTTGCCTGAGATCTTTGGACAATTATCTGACTTTCTCCATGATGACAAATGGTACTGACTGGATTGTTTCTGTATGACCCTTCTTTTTATACCCACTGGCAGTCAAGGTGACTTCCAGAAGCTTCTATTGACTTCAAGAGGTTTTGTGAAACTACCCAATGAACAACAGTGTAGATTTACAGCACACTTATTTGACTGGATATTATGGATGATTTATGCATTTTTTACAGTCATTATATTTGTATTATTTTTACTTATTTGTGAAGTTCCTGTTCAGAATTTGCTTTTTCTTTTCTAAATCAAATGCAGTTGGTCAGGAAGCTGCAATACATCATTACTTTGCACCATGGGGTCCATTATGTGCAGTGTAATTTTGTGTAAGGCAATTTATAATTAGTTTTTTTACATAATTCGTATTTATTGGAGACATCTGTTTCATCTGGTTTAGCCATAGCTGCTACAGCGTTAACATTGAAGGAGAACAGGACATAATCATTGCCTGAAAGGAAGGAAAATGTATTGACATTTACAGTAATTATGATTGCTCTACCATAATAATATACTGTGTACAGTATGTGTAAAATTCTCAAAACACAGGTTGGTAAATTCAAAGGTGGAATTATAGTGTACAGAAGCACAGCTGTTGACAGCAAAACAACCCAGCGGGTTGCTGTAATTTCTTGCTCAGACTATATATTTTTACACATAAAAGATGGGAAGATGAAATCATACATTTTGCAGACGTGACATGGAAAAGAGAAGCTGTAGATAGAAACCAGTGGAAACATATTGGGTAGGCCTTCCTGCCTTCCTTCCCGTTAGCTAACATTAGCTAGCTACAACAAGTGGACATAATTTTTGCTAAAAGTAAGCTATAGAGATTTGAAACAATTTTCTACCATGTCTAAGAGACAAAAACTACCAGGAAGTGAATATAAAAAAAACAAATGAGAAAAGAGTCACAATCTCTAAACCAATGAAATTCGCTGCTGAAATGTATCAGTGTGCAGCAATATCCATCAGCCGGTGTGGAGAAGAATGACTCAGATTCGTCGCTCGCCATCCCTGATGACAGTGGTAGTGTAGCTGCTCAATCCAAATCCCAGACAAAAAACATAAAAGATCCCAGTGAGTGGCCAAAATATATGAATGGATCTTTACATGATATGTTAGTGCAGGATATACAGGGGAATGTAAAGAGGATGTCTATGATGTACAGTGAGGGAAAAAAGTATTTGATCCCTTGCTGATTTTGTACGTTTGCCCACTGACAAAGAAATTATCAGTCTATAATTTTAATGGTAGGTGTATTTTAGCAGTGAGAGACAGAATAACAACAAAAAAATCCAGAAAAATGCATTTAAAAAAACTTATAAATTGATTTGCATGTTAATGAGGGAAATAAGTATTTGACCCCTTCGACACCTCGTACTTGGTGGCAAAACCCTTGTTGGCAATCACAGAGGTCAGACGTTTCTGGTAGTTGGCCACCAGGTTTGCACACATCTCAGGAGGGATTTTGTCCCACTCCTCTTTGCAGATCCTCTCCAAGTCATTAAGGTTTCAAGGCTGACGTTTGGCAACTCGAACCTTCAGCTCCCTCCACAGATTTTCTATGGGATTAAGGTCTGGAGACTGGCTAGGCCACTCCAGGACCTTAATGTGCTTCTTCTTGAGCCACTCCTTTGTTGCCTTGGCTGTGTGTTTTGGGTCATTGTCATGCTGGAATACCCATCCACGACCCATTTTCAATGCCCTGGCTGAGGGAAGGAGGTTCTCACCCAAGATTTGACGGTACATGGCCCTGTCCATCGTCCCTTTGATGCGGTGCAGTTGTCCTGTCCCCTTAGCAGAAAAACACCCCCAAAGCATAATGTTTCCACCTCCATGTTTGACGGTGGGGATGGTGTTCTTGGGGTCATTCCTCCTCCTCCAAACACGGCGAGTTGAGTTGATGACAAAGAGCTCGATTTTGGTCTCATCTGACCACAACACTTTCACCCAGTTCTCCTCTGAATCATTCAGATGTTGGCAAACTTCAGACAGGCCTGTACATGTGCTTTCTTGAGCAGGGGGACCTTGCGGGCTGTGCAGGATTTCAGTCCTTCACGGCGTAGTGTGTTACCAATTGTTTTCTTGGTGACTATGTTCCCAGCTGCCTTGAGATCATTAACAAGATCCTCCCGTGTAGTTCTGGGCTGATTCCTCACCGTTCTCATGATCATTGAAACTCCACGAGGTGAGATCTTGCATGGAGCCCCAGACCGAGGGAGACTGACAGTTATTTTGTGTTTCTTCCATTTGCGAATAATCGCACCAGCTGTTGTCACCTTCTCACCAAGCTGCTTGGCGATGGTCTTGTAGCCCATTCCAGCCTTGTCTAGGTCTACAATCTTGTCCCTGACATCCTTGGACAGCTCTTTGGTCTTGGCCATGGTGGAGAGTTTGGAATCTGATTGATTGATTGCTTCTGTGGACAGGTGTCTTTTATACAGGTAACGAGCTGAGATTAGGAGCACTCCCTTTAAGAGAGTGCTCCTAATCTCATCTCGTTACCTGTATAAAAGACACCTGGGAGCCAGAAATCTTGCTGATTGATAGGGGATCAAATACTTATTTCCCTCATTAACATGCAAATCAATGTATAACCTTTTTGAAATGCGTTTTTCTGGATTTTTTTGTTGTTATTCTGTCTCTCACTGTTAAAATACACCTACCATTAAAATTATAGACTGATCATTTCTTTGTCAGTGGGCAAACGTACAAAATCAGCAGGGGATCAAATACTTTTTTCCCTCACTGTAATTATTTTCAAATAGCGTTGCAAACAAAACACTCTGAGAAATATGTGAGTGTGGGGTGGGGTGGCAGAAAGTCCAGGGACTTTAACATCCTATCATGCTCTGTGGCGTGTATAAAAATGCTGAACAGGTCCAGTTGGGCTTGATTTTGGATCAAGATGGCAAGAGGAAAGGATCTCAGTGACTTTGAAAGAGGGGTCATGCTTTGTTCCTGTACTTAAGTACGTTTCTTGAGTATTTGTACTTTACTTTTACTCCACTACATTTATGAACCAAATAATCTACTTTTTACTCCAGTACATTTCCCACAGACGACTCTGTTACTGTTACTCACTTCCGGTAGGTCATTGATATAAATATAAAACCAGCGATATGCTTCATTCTGCAATTCCATAGCACCATTCATACGTCAGTCACATACATTTTACCATTTGGGGAAAAAAGTATTTTGATTGGCCTTCACACAGTAGAAAGGCAGGATCAATTTGACCATTTAAATTTGCTTTCAAAGTAGTATGCCCACAACAGCAGAAGCTTGAAAAAAATATATCTAACTTTAATAATGGGTATGCAAAATGGTTTAGCAGAGTTCACAATTGCGTGGAAAATCTGTGCATGGCACAGAGAGGTGAGGATTGATCTGAGAGAGCCTGTACCTATGGAAGGCAAATTGTCATTTAGAGATATCTCAAATTACATTCAAGATATCTCAAATTGACTTCCTGTGAGAATGCTGTATGTTGTGTATGAACTTCCTGTCTATTTTAAGATCTCTCAAATAGACCAGGAAGTCAATTTGAGATATCTCATTTAAAGCTCGAATTTGAGATATCTTGAAATGGAGCATTAAACGAAATATCTGAAATTGACTTCCTGTCCTATTTCAGATATTTCAAATTGAATTTAATATATCTTGAATTGTATTTTGAGATATCTCTAAATGATGATTTGGCTTGCCATATTGTACCTGCGTCCGAGCTGCAGGGCACAGATAAGTCGTGTAGTGCAGTGTACAGTATTGTTAGTATATATATATTGTCATAACGTTTTTTTCAAGCCGGTTATGAATGGTCCATGTTGTGAAGCGGTGCAGTGACCTGCATTCCTGTGGCAGGTATAGCTCTCAAGTCTCACACATTGCCCCTAAAATCTTAAGCATTTGCTCCAAAAACAATTGTGGCCACCCCGCCCTCTGGCTCCTGCTTTTGCCAGCGGCAGCGGTATCTGTCACTGCATTGTGACAAATCTCATGCATTGTCGTTTTGAAAACTTGAGAGCTATACAAAGACATTGTGTGTAATTTTAATATTGATTATTGTACATCCTGTGTTATCATCGACAAAAAGAGTTGTGCCCCTCAGCCATGTCTGATGCCCCCTTGCGAGTTAATCCTGCCGTCGGGCCTGGAAAGAGGTTAGCTACACTCTCCCTAATGTGGTTCATGTCTCCGACCTTAACAGTTTCATACAATGAGTAAGAGTCGCCTCCTTCTAAAGGCTCGTCCTGCATCACACAGGAATATAAAGTGTGTTGGTGATTCACACTGGACAAGCAGAAATCGTAGACCTGCCTGTATTTCAATAGGAGCTCCACCCTGCTTTAAGGAAAATTAGCATAGCTAGGATTTAAACGGTCTACTTTCTAGATTTTTTTGCCACGACTGGAAAGAATCTGACCAATCAGAAGTGATGTCAACCCACATGGAAACACGCATCAGCATACGCATGTGTGCCATAACAAACAGCATTGATGAGGAGAAGTTAATTTATGAGGCACAGCAATATCCATTACTGTATCACTGTACATTAAAAGACAAACAAATCCATTAAAAAGACAATGTGTGGGTGAACTTCACAGCAGCTTTACTTTAATGACAGCTGTCCATAACATATACAGTATTAATAAATAATATGCATAATTAAATGTGATTTTTATTTTACATTTTAACTTTATTATTCACTTTATAATATAAATAGTACAATTGTATATGAAAAAAGGTACTGAAATCATGTCCATGGTGATGTTTAAACTTTATATAAAACAAGTTTTTAAGATGGACAACATCACATTTTATAATTGTATATATATATATAATGAAAAATAGATTTTGTAGCCACACTCTCACTTATTAGGTATTTATAGCCCAGATGAAGACACAGTAGTGTCGAAAGGCATCGTTATTCAATAAAATTAAACTTTTGTAATACAAGAGTCCTGTCTAAATACCTAATAAGCATGAGTGCGGCTACAAAATCAATTTTTAATTATATATTTTTGCCTTATTTGGGCCAGCACTTCACTCATGGGAGTGAAGACGCTGCAGTGCTCGGATGCTTTTAAGTTATATTCATTCATATATAATATATTTAGTAACATCCTGTGGAGTTTTGAGATTCGAACCCAGTCTCCTGCACCACAGTACAATAGATTACATTATGACACGTGATCACTGCAGGGGTACATATTTTATATTGTTTATTTTGTTTTGTGTTTTATTATACAACTCTTTGGTGTGTGTGTGCGTGTGTGTGTATGAACAGTGAAATAGGTTATTATATAAATCCCCAATGTTACCCTTTGTTAATATTGAATACAAATGAAAGTAATTTCCAGATATGTGCCTAAATAACATTTATTTTTGTTGGATGTGGTTTTCTTCAAGATAAAATTGAGGAACCATAAAAATAAAATTCCATTATAAATTAAGTAAAATATGATGTTGGATTAAAACATCAAATGAATGTATTGTGTGCCTCTTCATAAGGCTCACACACAAACACATGCACATTCACTTTATTACTAAAATCACAATTTACTTTTGGTACTTGAGTACTCTTGAAAGTAGCTACTTTTTTACATTTACTCAAGTACTGTTTGAATGGGAGACTTTTTACTTTTACTGGAGTAAGTTTTTGATAAAATATTTTTACTTTTACTCAAGTATAACTTCCGACTGCTTTTTACACCTCTGCTTGGCCCTTAGAGGGAAGGGTCACTGAAAACATTACACAGTTATTCTGAGTGATCACCTTTATCCTATGGTGACACATTTCTGTCCTGATGGGAGTGGTCTCTTCCAGGATGACAATGCCCCATCCACAGGGCACGAGGGTCACTGAATGGTTTGATGAGTATGAAAATGATGTGAAAATGATGTGAAAATGATGTGGCCTTCGCAGTCACCAGATCTCAACCCAACTGAACCAGATTTTGGACCAACGTGTTAGACAGCACTCTCCACCAACATCATCAAAACCCCAAATGAGGGAATATCTTTTGGAAGAATGGTGTTCATCCCTCCAGTTGGGTCCAGAGACTCGTAGAATCTGTGCCAAGAGCATTTAAGCTGTTCTAGGGCTCGTGGTGCCCAACACCTTACTGAGACACTTTATGTTAGTTTTTCCTTTAATTTGTCACTGGTCTGTAAGACAAATTGTCAGTCTATCTTAAAGCAACCATTTGCCAGGCTGTATGCAAAAGACAAATTTCAATTATACAGAGTATCTGAACACATGGTGTCTGCAGTAACTATCCTACTAGGAATTCATCTATTGCACAGCATCCTCAAAATGATATATTTGAACAGTACATAATAACTCCCGGCAAAAGGTTTCTATGACACATCTAAACAAAGAAATACATACATCTGTAGGGAGTAATGGCTTTTGTGCTGCATTGCACTCCCAGGTTATTGGACAATACAAGATTTACATTCGGTGAACTATGAAGGAACAAACAAAATGTCACTCATACAAACAAAAATTACCTGGCTGCTACTTCTTACCTGGTTCTCTCCGTTCATAAAGAGTCAACTGGATAAATCTGAAGGATGAATGTAATGTCAACCAACAACAAATATAAACAACATGTTTACAAATCTTTCTCCAAAGAAGACAATTGACATCTGCACAGCCTGTAAAGGATGGAAATGAGAAGACGCTAGTCATGTGTACTACTCGGGCATATGTTTATTTTGCGTGGGCTGAGTTATCTTTAATTTAGTTTTTTAGAATGTGAATTCGAGAAAAAAAATAGGAAATGCACAATAGCATTATGCCTTGCCTGCATTAGAAGGATAAACGAAAAAGAAAAAAAATCACAGGACAACTAGGGAGAATACCTTTAGGGCAATGATGATAAAAACACCCTAGTTGATGTTGCTCAACCAAACATTCAATAACAGGAACAGGTAATATAATATATTATAAACTTTAAACACTTACGTTCTGGTCGAAAAAAGTAACAAAATGCCAGTTATATACAGAAAATGGACAGTTTAAACTATTATGCCATGCAAATCTGATAATCTTTTAAACCACTTTGGTTTCAAAAAGCCTAAAAAGGAATAAAGATTTTTGCCTCAAATTACAAACTTGAAAGCAATAGTTGCAGTTCTCATGTATTGGATTTACTCTATATTTACATCAATATACCAGCTCTGTTATAAAAATAAAAAAAGTTTGTTTATTTGGTGTTCTTCTAAAGCTGCATGAAAGCAGCATGTTATGATTCCTAATGTGTCTCCTTAGGACATGTTACGTCAATAGAATGATTTAATTGCATCCCAGATATTAAGGCTGTTTGTGTTAAGCAGGTATAATCTCTCCTCCCAAAGGTAGATCATGTCAAGCTTTTCTTTCAGCTTAAGTGCTATTTGCAGTCCTCATCCTGCGGCACCAAAGGCTTTGAGTAAGTGAAGTATACTGTAGTATACTGCAGAATCACCAACTTGGAGAGAAAATTATTTAGTTGATTTCTTGAGGGACTCTTACTCAAATGCAAATACAAAAATCCTTTTTATACTAGGAGAATAGATTGCATATGTAAGTGGAAATAACTTGGGGAGGCCTTCATCAAGCAGTGGCTGGTCATGATGAGATATATATATATATATATATATATATATAATCCCTTAATTTCTTCCTAGATAAAGTATATAATTAAACTAAGGAATTTAGAAGAGTGAATAACTGGTAATGGTGTTTACCTTATACAACTGAAAATTACAGATGTTTTACAGACTCGTATACATCACTTTGATACTTTAATGTATATTCAGTGGTATGGCACACAAAAGAAAATGTAATGTATACACGTTAAATGAAAAACAATGTACAGCCAGGGCTAAGAATAATCTCTTTCCCAGGCAAAGAAATGCAAACATTTGATTATGCAGGAAAATATCAATACGAGGGTAAAATCCAGGAGTCAAAAATCCTCCATTTCACAGGCAACATTTTACCATTTGCACACATGAGACTCTCAGGATCGGCACTGTATTTAGTTACTGGAGATACCCAGCAGGCATCAGAAGGTACATAATTTCACCTAACTGGGATTTAGTCAAGAAATCAGGGTTATAGCCTCTCTCCTGTTTGAAACATGCCTGTAGCTTTCTAATATACACTGAGCCGAGAGAAAAACTGATTAACCCATTGACAGCTGATCATAGACTTTACATTGTATTTTATTAATCTAGATCACAAAATAGGTGTGACTGCTGAGACATTTAAGGTCAATGTGGAAAAAAAAGTGTGAATGTCTCTGATTTACTTTACATAGAATATAAATTATGAAATAGTTTGAATAATTTCCATAATTATTTCTTCACAGTACAGATTATGGGTATGAATATTTAACCCATTTAACCCCTCTGAGAACAAAGTGTAATAAGTGATTAATATATAGCAAGATCAACTATGCTTTCATAATGCAAACAATACAAATGGTGATAATAAAATGGGCAAAAACAGTTTGTTAAGAAAGAGTCCTGCTATAGAGAAATGGTAAAGTATACACTTCTGGAAAGGGACAATTCTGTGTTTGTGTGAATCTCTAACAGTTGAAAATAGTTTGCAAGGTCATAAGAATAATGGCGATTTGTACAATATGTTTGTAAATATGTTTACAAGTGGTAATCTAACCCTAGCTCAATTTTAGGCTCAGACTAGGGGTTGGATTGTGGTTAAACATGTACATCTGCAATGATAATAGTAATAATGCGTATAGAGCTGTAATTTAAAATAATCAAATCCCCATTAACTTTATAATACATACATTTTTAAAAACAGGTTTATTCAATTTCAGCAAATTATTACAACCCGAATGGCTTTCATTCCTCGTATTTAGGAATCTCTGGTCTTTCCTAGCGCTAGGCTGTCAGACTTGAGATGGATCGAGCAAGCGTGTGCCACTCTCTGTGTAATATTTTGTGCCAGGGGACTTTTTACAAACTCTATTGCATGCAGCTGCTTTCCTGCTTAATGGAAAATGAAGTACAATACAGAAAGCAGATAGCGTGAGGGAAATTCACAAAGCAGTTTAGCCTTAAAATGTCATTAAGTGCCATTTTATTTAGTAACTTTAAAGGCCCTTCAAATGCAACCTGGGTCTCTGCAGGAGTTCCTGGATGCCCTTCTCCAAGAATGGGCTCAGCTCCCACAAGAACGTCAGACGTCTGTGATTAGTGGGATGCACTGGAGTTGTCAATATCACTGTGTGTCAGGGCAGGTGTTCATGCAAATAATCACATCTTAATGACTTTAAATATCTGCAAAGCTCCCTTTGGAACAAGGGTGATGGTGTTCCACATTCTCTGTGTGCCTCATTAGTGGCATTGAGAATATTATCTTTGTCATGCATACTGTTTCCACAGGTCAAAGTGCATGTTCATACAATTAGTCAATCAGTAAACGGCTTCATTACTAACACCTTGCTGGCCAAAATTCCTGTCAAAAAGTAGAGAAGCGTGCATGTAGATATGCAGAATGTATGCCCTGTTATTAAAAGTATGAGTCAAAGATTAAATGTAGAAGGCCAGGGTATAGTATAATTGACTGATGGGCTCTGGGAGCTGCTATTAGACTGTTATTAAATCTGCTGTTTTATTCCCAGCGTTGTGACATGGTTTGTGTTGTCATTTTGGTAGACAATGCAGAATCAATCTTCAATCTTACAATAAATATTGGTACCCTATGGCAAGCCGTTGTGCCATTTAATCCATAATTGCTGATATCAAGAATTCAATTTCTGATATCCAAAATACAATTTAGGATATCAGAAATTGAATTGAATTGAAATTGAATACTAATTAACATCCGTTGACGTGTAACGTAACCCTTTACACTCCGCCCCATTATTTTCAGATCATTATAAATACATGTATTAAATATGTTTATCAAAATATAAATAATAACAAAATAAAATATAGAAACTAGAGACCAGGAACTTTCAAACGATGTCTGACTCGCATATGTACGGCTGGCGAAATCGGCCATTTTTCCCCTGAGTGAAGTGAGCAACAGTTGCTGGCAACAAAATGCAACTTCCAGTTTGGGATTTGAAGAGGGTTGAACGAGGGTCAAGCACGTATTAAAATAAAAGTATATGAATTACGTTGCTTTTTAACCATAATCTGTGGTGCTCTGTACATATCTACTTATTCTGTTTATTTATATTCCATTATATATTTAATATATAAATATAGGGAAAAATACAAGTTTTCACTGCTGGCTGCTTTATTTGTGCAATTCCAGAAAAAAAATAAGGATTGTAACTCAAACAAAGGGGGGTGAAATGCAATGTACAGACTCATATTGAATAGCTCAATGGGTTAGATGCATCAGATTTACGTCATTGCAACATGTAGGGCATGTAGGGCAATCAGTCTCCCATAGAGGTAATTATTGGTCAGTATTAATGAATGATATAAATCATTACATTGTAATGACTTGGCTATTTGTAAAACTCTAAATTTAGTAACAAGCACAGAAAGCCTGTCTACATATAACATTATATGCATCGTCTTAATTGTACAGCAGCAATACAACAATGTTACATTACTTCATTGCAGGCACATTATAAAGTTACAAAGTTTACGTTTAAGAATATACATTTGAATACTGAAAAAATAAAGTCGGCCTGCACACATCCAAATGTAAACACCAGACACAAGTTTTCGAAAATCATGAACTTAATTAAAGGCTTTTTAAATAAAAATATTTCTGCCCATTCCCTTGCAGATGATATTTGATGTATTAAACTGTTATTCACATATGTTTGTAAATGTGGAGAAAGACAAACTAAATGTAGCAGTATACACATGACTAACACATTGGAAATATGTACTGATGGCTGCTGATATGTTTGAAAATTAAACCAGATTTTGCAAGGTCCTGTGAGGTCCTCATTTTAAATATCCAATCTTTTTAGTACCGGCCTGGGTGGTGCCAATCTTGTCATTTATACAGTTTGGGCACAAATGGTTATGTTATATGAATAGTAAAACACATTAAGCTATTTCCACATTAAGCGCATTCAATGTTAAGTGCATTTCGCCTTGGCTGCAATAGGGCTTAATAAGAAAATTATGGTGTTAAAATCATTTTTAAGATCCAATATTTTGTGTACCAGTCTGGGGGGTGCCAATCTAGTTTTATACAGTTTGGGCACAAATGGTTACATTTTAAGTACAGTAAACCACATTAAGCCCTATCCACATTAAGCGATATTCACATATATATGCAGCGCTTAACGTCGTAATCACATAATCTTCTTTAAATGTCTCCATACTCTATTGGTAGGAAGTTTCCCAATGTAAACATACAAAGTTAGAAAAGTAATGGTCATGTTTAAAGCACATTAAACTTTTTTCAGGGTTAAGCCTTTAGACCGTAAATATCATGGCACTGCAATGATATACCGTGATTCTCTTTCATTTGTAAGCACAAATAACGTTGTAATGAATAATGTCTGTTTTGTATTCGAAGCTACCACACACCCCCAGTATGACAGTTAATATTAAACAACTGTGTACATCTAAACATCTGTTACAATAATGTATATAGTTTTACATTGTTACTTACATGTTGAGTTATCTTCATCTGTCCTTGTTCTAATATTACTGATAAGACCTTTCATATTATTGCACATTGTATTGCTCTGATATTTTGTAAGTTGCCCTGGACTTGCGCGTCTGCTAAGAAATAAATACTACTACTACTAATAATAGAACTATAACTTAGTTCTGGAATTACAATAACGTTCTAGTCTTTGGTAATTTACCCCTTTTTTACTGCATATAGTTATAGTAATATAGATTTACCCAAAAATATAAAATTATAATAATTACAAGTTGTATATATATATTTTTTTGTGTTAGTGGGCTTCCGTGTAGAATGAATAATAATAATAATAATAATAATAATAATAATAATAATAATAATAATAATAATAATAATAATAATAATAATGTTGTTAATATTACTAATAACTATAAGGATAGATTTAAATGCCCCTGAAAGTCAGATTCCAGTATATTGTTTCGAATCGTGAAGCCGTTATATGCGCTCACACCGCTGGAGCCGTTGCGCCTTTCCGGAAGTTGGGGAAATCCACTTCCGGAACATTAACCGGAAATGAAATTGTGGCAGCGTCACGGAGCTAAACATGCCAGCGGAGAAGGGCAACACCGCCGAGGTGTTCACAGTGAGCAGGCAGTGTCAGCATTAAAGGTAGGGTGTGCAATGTTTTCCAGAAACATTTTTTGTTATACTGGTTGAAAGTCTCTTTACATCCTGATAGCAATCAATAATTTAAGTGGTCTAAATGTAACATATATAATATATATATATATTTCTGTAGAAGGGACAGGACTAAAAAAGGATCGACCAATCATTGCATTCGGTCCGAATGTAATGATAGGCTGTCCTTCCTGTCTATCAATCTATATTTCGATTCCACCCACATGTGTCTCCTGGCGCTGCGACTCTGCTCTGTGTGCGCATGTGTGACAGAGGGGGCGTGGCTTTGGAGACGCTCTGAAGCGGGGCGGCTCTGTGCTTTCAGAACGAGCTGCTACTGCTGCCTGTCAGGATTGCAGACCCCAGCTTTACAATGACTCTACTGGGGGCTTTTCCGAAGAAGGGGAGAGACTACAACACGGAAAGCAGCCGAAACCGGATGCTAATTAGTATGCATTTTTGATATCAAGAATTCAATTTCTGATATCCAAAACACAATTTCTGATATCAAAAATACAATTGGTTGATATCAACAATTGGCAGTTAATTATTGATAACAGCAATTGTATTTTTAATATCAAGAATTGTATTTTTGATATCAGCAATTGTATTCTTGATATCAAAAATGCATACTAATTAACATCCGGTTAAGGATTAAATGTCACAATGGTGTACCATGAATTGCTGATATCAGCAATTGTATTCTTGATATCAGCAATTATGCATTAAATGTCACAGCAGCTTGCCATAGTGCACTTTACAGAAACCAAGCACTACATATCAAACGACCTCTGGTACAGTCCCTAGCCGGCAGAGGGAGGCCTGGCCCATGGCTTCGGCCCATCCAGCTTGTGTGTTTGACGATGTTTGGAGTGTGTGAGTGCGGGCTGCTGCCGAAGTTAACAGAACAAGGCACTGCGTTTAATCAGCAATCAAGTCTGAATAAACAGCTGGGTTTCTGCATGTCTACTGAGCCGTAATATTCACATATCTGACAATTAAAGCACCTCCAGAGAGTGAAATCTCCTTCCAAATGAAGCCCCACTTTTACAAACAAGTCATTAGGACTGTAATATTTCACAACATAAATACTGCAAGACTTTTGTAGGTTTATTACATCAAATGCTGATCATTTTTGTGCTGTTCTTCTGCTGACTGCCGGCTCTGTGTCTAATGAGTGTATACAGAAGTATCTGGCTTACATTTGTTTTCACTTTTTCAAAATGATCCTGAGAAACTCGGGTACTGTCCACAAAGCAGGAGGATCTGATAGACAGAAATCACTACCAGGGATCATTCCAAGCGTAACTCTCAGTGCCCTCTAATAAATTCCTAATTACTAATCTTGCTCAGGTCACATACTATTATGTTATTGTTACAAAGGAACACTATTTGCTTAGATTATTGTATTATTATTGGAAAGTGAAACGCTAGCTTTGCCATAGTAGCAGATTTTCTTCCAGCTCTAGATAAAGAAATAAGTGTATTCTTTAAGCATTATGTACTGTATTACTGGACTAAGGATTACATTAGAATCATAACGTCCCTCAAAATCAGGCACACATGAGAATTCTCAGTAGCATTCAGAAGAGCTCATTTTAAAATGGATTCAGTTTATGCAGAAGGCAATTTGTTATTGAGTAATTTACATCCAGGATGAAAGTTAAAATTGTTTTATTTTTTGGACCGGTGCCCTTTTCCAAAACTGTTTTGCTTCCATGCCAACTGACTGAACTTGACTGATTCTGTTTAATGTGAACTCAGTGCAGTAGTAACAGTGATTGAAAATTGCTATCTTTATTATGAAATTTGTCAAAGATAATTCTGGCCATTTGATTATTTAACTACAGACTATCTACTGTATCCTACTGTCATATTTCACGGTCATTTATTCACACCTACAGGACAGTAGGGATATAATCATTATATATCATTTTTTTGGAATGTGGTTTTCAAGAATGAACATTAAAACTAAGAATCATATACAGCCCGATCATCAATTATTTAGTTACTTACTTCTGCACTTTTTAAAAGCTTTTTTATTTAGGTGGAAGGATGCCTCCCTGCTTTAATAGGAGTGTATGTAATACTCTTTACATTGCCAGTAAGAGACACAAGTGATTTTCAATAGATACAATCTGCTGAAACTACAAGAAACAGTGCCAAAGCAGACATGCTTCACTCTGCCTCATGCCTTATTATAGTTTGTGGTTAGACACACACTGATTTGTTTTGCTGCCTTAATGTATTTCCTCGATTCAGATAATCCCAGATAAACTAATAAAATAAAGTGAAAATCAATATCTGCTTTGACTAAGTATGTATCATGTATGCCACAGCAATCAAGTGTTTTGCAGAGCCTCATAATAACAGAACAGAATAGGAAAAAAGAAAGAAAAAGCACACAAATAAGATGGCATATTTGGTTACAAGTAGCTAATGAATCCTACATTCCCACCCGGCAGCTTCTCACAGGACCCACAGTAAGCCTCAGCCACTTAGATGGACAGTGTGCTCCAGATACCCATGACTTTATTTAAAGAAATTTTAAGAAATGCTTCCTATTTTCAGTAGTTACCATTTAGTTCTGCTTTGTTATATTGCCACCCCCAATACAAAATTAAAAATATGATTATTTGATTTTCTTAAATGTCTGAAATGTAAAGAAAACATTCTGCATTGTACTTGTAATACTCAGTTATTTTTAATCACTCCGTACCTCAAAGGCACGGTGACACAGTGGCCCAATGACGGAGCTGTGACGGAGAGCCAGCGCGGGAAGCCGCTGTGTAAAAATGAAAGAAAACGCTTACTTGTTCAAACAAGTCATCCCGCAAACCTTCCCTAGAGCTAAGTGTCCTCACTGGCACTGAATCAGCTTCCTCTGCTGAGGAGTGTTAGGGGTAATCAGCAGTGCAAATGTAAAGTGGTCAAGTCACTTCAAATATATTACAACAACAGCCGCCGTAAATAAAAGAATGAATAAATAAATCAACAGCTATACATTTATTCATGCTTAAAATATTACATATTACCATCACAAATTCATTCATGGATATATTTTCCCCCCTCCACTTCTACACTGATTTAAAAATATGCCTGTCCTGTTTAGCCATTTTTTAGAGGATAGCGATACACACTTCAGAAGTACACTCACAGTTCAGCCTTCCGCCTCACTCTAGGCCAGCCCTGTTTAACCTATATTGTAAGCTTGTTTATTCTAAATTTGGAAAGCGCCCGCAGTGGCATGAGAGAGGAATGGACACAAATGCTTTTCAGGTCAGTATGGGCAACAGCCTATATTGTTGCATTCTTTTGCCTCGACAACTTATACTATATGACTCTTTACAACACACGATGTCAGGCCTGGTTTGTGTAGCTGAGCCGTGGCACACGAACACGGAGTGATTAGAATATTTCGAAGAGGCTGAACTGGTTAGAGCTCTGACCAGGACTCTATTTGCCATACGTCTCAGACTCGTCTTGTTGAGTTGTGCTCCGTCGTCCTTGTATTACAGATGATATTGCTGTCTTTATGATGAACAGAGATACGCAACTGCCGTGCCTCAGCTCGACATGTTTGGGTGAAATGTAATATTTTTTATTTGATTTGATTTACTTCTGAGTAATTTTGCATCTAGGATAGTGCACTTAAACACTGTTGTGACGGTACTGACGTAGGCCGGTTCTTCTTTTGCATGAGATATTATTATGCTGACCACGGGGCCCGAGAGGAAAATGTTAAGCGTATGCTCTCATGAAGAAACACGCCTAGTGTTTTCGGAGAGTGAAATTGATTACTTTTTTTCGTTTTAGTGTTTTTTAATTCATACTTTGTTTGGAAACAGTGAAACACCCATATTTCGAACATCAATTCGATCTATATATAATAGAAGAGTTTATACGTTGATTTGTTTTTTTGTAACAGACAATTCACTCAATTGATCTATACCTGTCGTTAACTTTACTTTCTCAGATGTTTCTCACTTTAGACGGTTGTGCTTACTCACTATCGATTATGCTGTGTGTAATTTAATTTTGGCTGAGATAGCCAGCTCAGCTGTGTGTAATGTATTTAGGTTAGAACGTTTAATGTCTTTTTTGGAAATGCTTCAAATCTGGATTGAATTGTTTTTAAAGTAGCAGCATCACAGAAGCACATCTTAGCCTACTGAAAATTAGCATTTAGTATGTCACATAAATCAGTCAGGCAAATGTGTTTATGTGAACTCGCATCAGTCAAAGCCACATTACAGTAAACATGCAGCCAGAGTTCTTTGATTTAGTTTGCCGTTTCTAAACTATCAGACAAGAAGTAGATTTCACTTTTTTTTGTAGAGCTGACATAAGTTAACTGTTTCGAATGACTGCATTATAGTTTGATCCCGTTGTTCAACTTGTTTATGCTGTAGCTAAAGATAAATCCATGAATTCCAGCATCATTGTGGTACTGAAGCAGAGGGCATTTGCTCACAATTGTTACAAATGACAACTCACAGAAGGAAACTGTCAGAGCATCTTGAATTACAGTTCACCTATCCCAGTAAAAGCAATATATGTGATGTAAAACTTCCTAATCAAGATTCCTATCTGCGATTAATAATTCTAAGTGATGCAGCAGTGTTATAAGTGCACATTTTCATGGATTAATCACCCATACAAAAGCACAGTCTTGAAAGAGTCATTGTACATGTCATGAAGTAGATAAGTACAATTGTGTATGTGATTCATACATATGTTATTGCAGTTTGTATTATTTTTACTTGTAGATGCTTACCTATGTCTTTAATGTGCATATAAAAACATATCCTAGTCTCTCGTGATTCATGTCATGGTAATATTTCCATAGAGTCACATGCTAAAGATAGACATTTATATGTTTTTTAGGTTTTACAGCTGAAACCTAAGAAAGTGCAAAACTTGAAAAGTAATCGGTTCCATGATATCTGACAATACAGTGAATAAAGACGAGCAGCAACAATCAAATTGCTCCCCTTAGTCACTGAAAAAGAGCAGGGATGTCAGAGTTTTCATGGCTATATATAGAAACCTAACGCATTCCCCAACCCCCAACTGTTAAACACTGTTCCAGTGATGCCACCAGTGTCATCTGCCGGCATACGCATCTCAATTTTTGCTGATTAGGAAATAAAAAAAAACACATATACATTGTCTGTGCCCAAGCATAAACTTCTATTTATCTGCAGATAATAAACTTCATAATCATAACGCATATTCATTATTCTTCTTTCGGTTTCCCACACAATTCATGTTTTTTGTGTCTCGTTGCCAGCTGCTTCACAAGTGATGTGTACAAAGCCCACAGCTCCTGCGTTTTCATTTCAAGCGTCTGAAAGGAATGGATTGCTAGTGTGCTTGTAAGGACTTCTGTTGAGCTCCAGCCCTGAAAATAGACACAACTACTTGCTGACAAAATCGTTCCCTCTCCCTGTTCCTTTGAAGGCTCAGACAGTGCACAACCAAATATTGCAAGAGCTCCCCCTAATGGTGCTACTGCAGTGAGATAAGGTGATGAATTATGGAAAGCATGCACTGTAATTGCTGCATTTGAAGTATTAAGTGTCATTTAAAATACCCTGCATTTTAGTAGGATTAAATTTTGATCGTCAATGCATTTATAATACCAGTTTAGAAAGAGGCCTTTGTGTTGCTAATGTTCAAATACAAACTCAGTTGGTTGATTTTAGTGGTATTTACAAATGTATTCAGAGGTACATGATATTTTCTGGCCTTTTTAAGCTGCCCATGATGAGGGTTTATGTCACCTGACTGTGGTGGTATAAATCAATTGCGGACAGCCTCTGTCAAAGTCATGAATCTGTATTCAGACTGCAATGTAGCTTCACATACAAAGTCAAAGGACAACCAAACTAAATTCGATTTTTGCCTCATGATAAAGGCTTATAGATTCCAATTCTCTTTCTTTTTCTTCTAGTGGAGACATGCCATGATTACTGGGCCTGTGAAGAAGATAAAACAAAGTGAATTGACAAAATTGTCTCTGAATTGTAAAAAAAAAAAAAAAAAAAAAAAAAAAGCTTAAATTTAAAGACAAAGGTCAGTTCATGGTCATGTTGTAAAATTAAGTCATTATTTGAAGTCACCTTGAGAAAGAACAATACAACTTTGTCCTACAATAATAGCAATTAAAAATAAACCTTAAAATCATTTAGGAGCAAATGGAGATGCTTCTTGTTCGATCCAGGGTTCACAGACCGGGTAATTGAGTTTTTAAGTGTTATTTGTTATAACCTCATTTTCTGGTGTTGATGTTTGTTTGGTTAAATCTTTGAATCTAAAGTCTAATAGGAGTATTAACAGTGTTGATCAGTTATTCACTTCACAATACTCAGATTGCATGTCATTAAACATAACATAGAATAAATTGCATGATGGTTCATAAATACACCAGGTGCTGGCTTCTGACTGATTACATATGTGATACATGTTTGCTATATTCAGAGGACAACAGATGTTAAAATCCCATTTAATTTGGGACATGAATTCATGATGATTTTACTGATGTTGTTGTTAGTCTAAAATAAGGTGGGTAAACATCTGGAATTCCACTTTTTTGCTTTAGTTTTTAGTTTTTGTTTGTTTGTTTTCCTTTCTTTCCCCCTGAAAATCTGATAGCTAACTAGGACTATGTACCAGTGTGACTCGCAAGTAGCAGATTGAATGCCTGAAGCATAGTATTTTAATCCTTCTTCCATAAACCATGAGCTTAAAGCAACAATTATGCTTATGGGTGCATGTCTTTAACTGAGTAATTGAAGACATTATCCCATGGTTGTGCAATGCCATTACAGTAGCTCACATTGGTGAAAAGTGTTCATCTCTTTGTACCTGTACTTGTACCTACAGTGAACCAGGATAGTTGTGTTACATATCAGCAATCATATTTTAATGTAAAGCATACATTTATCTGTAAGAAAAATACAGTAGAACGATAATAATAATCTATACAAGACAGAACCTAATCATGTGAGAAATGCAACTTCTCATTTGACTTGAAATTTAATTTGTTCGCTAAACCACCATTTGCTTATCATTAGCTTTTGAACAAACGTGTCTTCAAAGATGTGAACTATTTGTAATGGAATTACAGTGATCATGAAAATGTTATTTAAAAGGCTATTGGATTAGTCATAACTCATCAATAAAAGAAAAGAAAATCTCCTGGATCTTCATAAATGTGCATTTGTATCTTTTGTTACTGCTTGGATATTTGTGATTGTGATTTTTGCATTCTGTATATATATTTAGATTCTCTTTCTGTTTAATGTAATTGTTCAATTTTAGGTTTTATGGAACAACTGCCATTTGCATCCATTTTGAGCACTCAGCCAATTAATATTTAATCTCTGTTATCACTTCTTCCCAGACAAAATATTTTGTGCAGCTATAAAACTATTGAGCTCCGACAATAGCTTGCGTTCAGAGTAAAATTTAAAAAAATAAGCCAACAAACTACAACCCTCAGATGTTCTTGCCAGAACTGTGGGGCAGGTTTGCAACAGAACTTATCATCAGTTCAGCTAGCCATTAATTATTATATATAAAAGTATGTTTAGATTTCGAGATCAGTCATATTCGGATCTTAGCTAGAATTATGTATCTTGTGAATCGGTGGGGTTTAGATCAGTGTTTACTAGGATCTGAGATAGGAGGTTGCCAGCTCCTACTGGCTGATGGTGATCCCCTAATAAATTGCAATTGCAGCCGGTTCTTAAGAAACAGACAGCACAATAAGCCCGGTTACACCTCACTGGATGTCAAGAGTCTTAACTGCACTGGACGTGAGGCACTGCAACTGTATCTGTTTATCAACGGCATCTGGACCCCCCTTTTGGAGTGATCTCAGCCACAGACAACCTCCCTGGAACTGATTCCACCAAGCAGAGACGGCAAACAGATGTAGTGGGCAGATTAGCACATTTTGAAGATTGAAGAAGGTTCTTGGATTTAAAAAATAGGCTGGCTCCCAGCATGTCAGCCTGAGGCATCCCAGCATTGAAAGGGTAGACAGTGAGAACCTGGATTCCAGCTGGGAACCACACAGCCCAAAAAAGATACTCACGTGCTAAAACATGGGTGCCACAGCACAGGGGATTTGAGAACCCAGGGGAGGGATGTCACTGTAAGAGCCTCAAATTGAACCCCAGCCCTGTTACACGAGCTACACTCTCTGGGGTCTGGATCGTGAAAAAGTGTGAAGCCACAGAAGGAGGGGAGTAAGAGATGGTAAATGACAATGCCTTTGCTAACATGCCGTTGCACATACATCTTTGTCCTGGTCAGCAGTTTTCTCTTCATGTCTGGAAAACTGACATCATTAAGCCTGAGGTGGGAAAAGCAAGGAAAAATCCATTCTGGGAATTACAAATCAGGTGGTTTAACTCTCAACTGCTTGAGATAAATATATATATATATAAAATAAAAAAGTTCGAAGAGAAGTCACATCTGGGGAAAAAAGCGTGATGCTAGGAGGAGTGAGCTACTATTCCTGTCTTGAGCTATTTTGTATTACAGTTAATGTATAAAATAAGCAAACATTTGATCTGATATGTTCCTGCAAATCCGCCACATTTCATGTATATTGAAAGGTTTAAGGCATACATTTATATACAACAAAAGAATAAGAAAAAAAGATAAACCAAACCAAAAAAATAAAGCAACTAAAAAAAACATTTTATTATGTTATTTAAGTTGTATTACATAAACCTGGCCTGCAAACAAAAAATGTAGGTGTTATTTATAATCATGCCAAAGAATGACTGTTACAAGGAGGGGGGGGACAATAAATAATATTCAGTACAAAACGAAATAATTCAGAAAATCGGGTAACTGATTTACAATTTCTTTAATCACGTAACCACTATAGAGTTATACCTCCGCATAAATGTGTCATAAAGCTCCCTGTGAATCCTGTTACTCTCTCACAAACCGCAGACAAATAGCAACAAGACAAGTCAATGCTAAGGTCTCAATCAGGCAGCTGTGGATGTAGCTGTTATACTTAAAAATATAGTTATATAAGTTTGTACCAATAATACTTTGCAGTTAATAGAAGGCTACTTTTGTGCAGAGGTTGACAGATAATGTAGCTTTAAATAATTTAAATAGTTAATGTTCTATCTGTGCAAAAGGAACATGACCACAAATATTCCGTATTTCCAAACTATTTACTCGGATGCCGCAGAACAATACTTGCTTCATTTTAATTGAAAGTATATTTATGTATTTATTCATTCACTCATTTAATCAATAGATTTTACTCATTCAGCTGTTCTAGTTCCTTTTCAGTGCATGAGGCTTAGTTAACAGGAAATCTAGTCCACGTGACGAAAATAACTGCAAGAGGATCTGACTTGATTTAGATTATATTTCAAGGACTTCAGGGCTTCCCAGCCCTTTCCTCCACCCAATGGGATGGCATTCTTTGTGACAGTTTCCTGTCTTTGGTATTTTGCCTCTTTCCCTGGAGGGAAAAAAAGTCAATTATTAAACTTGAAGCAGATGAGATGCCTGAACAAAAGATCGATACTGCTCCCGTTTAGCTGACCTGAGTGACAACTTCAAAATAAAGAGATGGGCACAAAGGGAGATACTTGAGATTTAATGCAATGCACGAGGACAGCTATTTACTGTTGAAATCGCCAGGCACTTTAGTTGCATCCAGAATTCCTAAGGGTGGACAACTCTTGCAATTGGCAACATTGCCTTTGTAACGTTCTTGATTTGCACTGTAATCAGACAAGTACTTTAAAGTTTATTTCGTTTACCTTGACAGTGTAGATGCACAGACCAAAATTGCATGACTGAGTTTATTGTAAGTCAGCTACGGTGGCTTGTTGAGCCCCTGAACTAATTAATTAACAGGGTTTTTGTTAATTCAATATTACCAGCTGCTGTTTTTCATGAGAAGATCATGTATTGCAGGATATCAATATTACCATTCTGTTTCCTTGTGCTCGTGACATAATAGCTAGTGATCTTAAGATCCTGAGATAAATTATGGTTATGTTTATGTATCTGATATTTTACCTTTGTAATACATCTTCCTAATGAGCATTAGCATTATCCAAAATAACAAAACAACACTGACAAATTCACTGCAAAACCAAAAGCCACAAGATTAGCGTCTGAAAGTTTCAGTATACAAATGTATCAAGTTTTTATTGTTTTTCATTTATATTGAATAGGAATTGAATTGAACTTTTTGCAAGCTATGTCTCCAACACTGGTTTCAGAGCTCAGTCTTGACTCAAGCATATGCAGGATAGCATTATTCACAGAATGCAAAGTAATTTGTGCTGAATCACTGCATACAGAAGAATTGCAATTTTGATCTGGTTGCAGATAAATGAATTCCTCTCCTATCTGTCAACCAACATGGGAATTGAACAGGATCTAACAGGAAACTTTACGCATATTGCTTGTATGCTCTTACAGACTTATTTTTCATAACTGAGAAGTTTGCTTTGTGTCAATATACATATCATTGTGAAGTGCATCATTTTTGAGATGCCACAAGACTTTTTTTAAACTCCAGTAGTTGACAAAAAGGGACATTTAAATGATGTAGGAAGCAATCACTGTTGAGTGTAAGAGTATAGAAATAATAATACAAAAAGTAATAGAAAATTGAAGAAAGGAAGAATAATGAGAAACCAAAGAATTACAGTAAATCTTGCTTTACACAGTTTAAAGCTGACAATGAAATATTCCCTTCGGCTACTTTCCAATAAAGAGATGCCAAGAACGGTACGAGGACGGTGATTTTTGATGATTGGAAATCTTGTGTTACATAACCAACACTGTGATTGACTCCCTGCTTTGAAGCCATATGGAAAGCAAATGTTAAACCACACCTGAATAATAGCAATTGCATTGCAGTTGAATAGGTTAAGAACAAGTATTCCCTATTCTGGTTAAGGGTCTGATCAAATGAACTATGAGTAAAAGATTTGTCATTAATGAAACAGTGAACAGATCCTGTTTTTTTAAATTCTCTCTCTATAATAAATCACTCCAACTAAATAGAAGAAAGAATCAAAGAAAGAAATATGGGGGGGGCGGGCATTACTTTCAGAATATGGAATCATTTCCAGGTTTCAAACTTGTCATGTCAAGATCATAAACTTGAGATCCTAAGCTATATGAACTGAAATTCACAAGAGAAGGAAATGGTACTATCGAGATACTGAGATAAATGGTCTCCTGATAAATTACACACACACACACACACACACACACACACACACACACACACACACATATATATATATATATATATATATATATATATATATATTGAGTCATGCTCTCAGTGAGTCCCTGTAGAATTAATAATACAATTCTCTTAACTGAAGTTCTAGACCTTGTGTCTCTGATCCAAAGAACTGCCTTTTCTGCAGTAATGACTCACACAGCCAACTGCAGATAGATAAACTGGAGCCTGTTTATAATTACCTGTTAATGTCTTTATTTTTAGAAGGATTAAAAAGAGAGGAAAGAAACACTATCCGAATGTAGCTAAGGCGTGAAAGTGGCAGTCAGCCTAATGTGGATCAGCAAGTAGGAGGCTACACTCATAAAAGCATGTGACTGACAGATCTGATGATAATTGTTGCATGATTGTCGGAAAACCTGTCATTTTACCTTTCCTAGAGTTTGCACTCATTCGTTTGTTTTGGTATTATTTCTTTCCTGTAATACCCCACTTCTGATTATCATAATACATGTATACTGGATGCCATTTCAAATCTTTTCTGTTCTTTCACATACATAAATGTACCATTATTTTACAACACATTTAAAGTTTCATTTTGGGTTCATTTGTAAGATAAAGATAAGTGAATATATAGACCCTTTTTAGACTTGTCAATTAACCTATTTTCTATCTATCTGTACATCATGAAGGCTAATTAATCTTTAATTTGATCAAATATTGGTGTTTACTGGTACTCATATATGTCATGTAATGACTAAAAGATGAAGGCAGAACCGTCTTTACTATCATTTAAAAATAGAACATATCTTGTTATTCCCTGTGAATTGAGTTACAACTTACGTGGAAACAGCAATGCTGTTGATTTGAGGAATTGTCTCTGTTTCCCTCCCAACACCTTCTGCTCCCTTTCCGTTTGTAAATATATTTGATAGGATTAGCTTAGGTGGAAGTGTGATGTGCAGAAGGAAGTCAATAATGGGATTTAAGCTATCCCAGTCACCAGAGAATCCTCAGTAGCACAATCTCCTGAAAGTATCAGCCTCTAGCTTAAACTGCTTATAGGAACAGATGTTTGTAGATGCTGTTTTCCTAATAACTGTTAGCTGTAGGACTCAATAGTGAAGTATATACTGTTTAATAATAATAATCACAGAAAAAAAACGAATACTGCTTATGACAGTACATTATGAGTATTATTGAATATATATTATTATGTATGCTAGTATGCAGGTTTATCAATGATCGTTTTAGTATTGTTATATCATACTACTACTACTTCTAATAATAATAATAATAATAATAATAATAATAATAATAATAATGCAACAATAACTTCTCATGATGGTTCCTGGAAATCTGATATGATATTAGAAAACATATTCTCTTCATGAGACAGCATTCTCTGACTTTGTTCCATTCATTGTAGGAATTGGAAGGCAAGTATATAACAACTTGACAGATAAGTCACTACTGTTTCTTACTGTTATGTCTACCCCTGCCTGACTGCCTTAGAGTAAACTTGTCTCATCAGCAACATGAAGCTTCTGCATAGGGATCTGAATATGCCTGTTAACCAAGTGAAGATCCAACCGTAGCAGTCAGATATACAACTTGTGGAATTGAATTGAATTTTAGAATTGAATACATCATGAGAGATGTAGACTCCTCACATTAGATTGTCTGTTGTTCTGACTGCCTAGGAGGGAGCTGACATGCTGCACCATTTAAAAAATGGTATTACTTATACTTCAGTTAGTTTGTCTAGACAGCACATGGTTCTTTTGCTTAATATTTCTTTCTGGTGTACCATTTCAGAAATTATCTAATCAGGCCAATGGGTGGGTCTTAAAAACATTATTGACCTTTTAGCTTTTAGCACTCAAACAATGTATCCATTAGTCATTAGCTGTTAATTGACATTACATGCGTAAATCAATCAATCAATCAATAATGTTAGCAGACACATAAAACATTCATTGGAAGACATATAAATAAATCTGGGATACTGAATCACAGATAATAATACTTCCAGCAAAATATGCACATTAATCATCTTGCCTTATTGAAAATGATGATTCACTTGACATCGCCAAAACTTCCTCCTATGGAATTTGCAGTTTTAAAGGCCAAATCAATGAATAATTGTTCTGATGCTATATTCTGAACTGTTCTAATGATTTTTCTTGTTCAAATCTGCATATATTATACATTTGAGTGCAATTGAAAATGTCTCAAAACTTCATATACTTCTTTCTCTTCAAGCATACATTGGTCACACATATACACACCAAAGCACATACATGTACAAAACTGATTCGCATTTCACAGTCTTTGCAGTTTAGAATTTGACAAACTCACATAATCATGTAATTTCTTATTACACATTTTTCCGGAATTAAAGCAATTTCAATGCTCTCAAATAAATAAATACAAATCTCTCAATGTCTGATATATACCGAAGGATTTTTGAGTTCACTGCACATGGCTTTGGATGCACCCAAGTTTCCTCAACAACCTGTCTCCCTGGGCAGTCCTTTGAAGGCTTTTTAAAGTGAAATTATTCCACTTCTTTATCACAAGAACCTCAGAAACATGCATGCCATGAGTACAAAATTCAAAGTAAACAGCTTTTAAAAAACCCTACAGCTGTTCAGTCAAAGGATGCTGAAACCATTCAAGGAGCTATTGTGCCTCTTTTTTTCCTCTGGACTTCCAGTCAACTGAATATAATTCTGAACTCTTTGTCATTTCAAGGCCGGTGCTTGCCCAATGAGAATATATTGACTGATCAGAGACGTGATTCGAAAGAAACGCAGGAGAACAGAACATCGATGCCTTCTTCAAATTGCAAACATTCCTGCACTCAGAGCTTTGTGGAATAATCACATGGCTCAGACGTATTTGGTATCTTTTAAAGTGCATAATTTGTTTAGATAATAAGATGGAAAGGAAACAACTGTATACATTGAAGAATACAAAAAAATATATATCTAATTGAAAAAACATTCAAGCATTTAATTTAAATAATTTGTGGTGCCTGGCTTCACAGAAATATGGCTTTGTCACACAGTTCCCAGGCCCTGCACATGGGACTTTGAAAACTGCATGCAGTTGCATTGCTTCTATTTGTTTTGTGCTTTACCTATGTTTTACTTTGATTTCCTTTCTTATTTTCTCTTTGATTTTGTCATCCACACAAGTTTCTAGAGATGTTCCTTTAACACAGTGTTCAATTGGTTGTGCTCTGTAAAAATCTTGTCCAAGTAGGTCATTTTGCAAAGCAATTCCCACACCTGGGTACCATACTCAAAATGGCTGAAGAGAAAATGTTAATGAGAAACTGCTCTAAATTTCAAGTCATGCACTGGACTTGAGCTCGTGATAGAATTCAGTGCGAAGCATGACACGCAGATTTGCATTTGTCATTGCTGTTTATCCAAATGTATTCAATCTTAAACTATTATGATCAATATAAAGATCAATATGACTTTCTTGATGCAAATTGTCTTTCAGCCTGGAGGAATCATCAGCATATATTACATATAAGTACATATAGATATTTATTTTTTCCATACTCTTGTCATAGCTTTGTCATTCGTCTTCTGCAACTGGCTCAGTATTTCCAGGTTAAAGGCTCTCAATCGTATGAAGCACAGACGCACCAAAATAAATTCACATTTCAGAACAAGAAGTAATCATAACCATGCCCATAAGCTTTACAGTGCATTACAAATGACATGAAAATGACATAATATAAACAGTTTCATAGTTTCCACCTGACATATTTTCTTTGTGATCAAAAAAGGCAGTGAATCATATGTGGGAATAAAGGAGTGCTTAACAGCTATTATCATAAATCACTGAAGGCTCTATTGAAATATGTTATAGATCGATTATTCCCAAGTTTAGGGGTTGCCAATACCCTTTGAGATACATGAAATACTAATTGTAATTTCTGCTAGAAGCTGTCATATCCTGTCATGGCTGTTAACAACAGTGTCTATTACTAACTAATACAATGTGCATTTTACATTTAAATTAAAACATATTTTATGATTTTTTGATATAGTACTTTGTTATCAATTAATTAAATTGTATTTCAGTACACAGTAAAAAAAAAGTGCTTCTAATTTTATTTTATATTGCCTTTTTGCCCTATGGAACCAATAAAACAACATTATTTAAAAGCTAGTCATTTCTGATTCCCTTTTAATATTAATATGTGTACATAAGGGTCTTGTCACTCTTATCTTTCCAACCTTTCAGTGGTTGAAAATAGTAATTGAACACAACTGTATGTGAATGAGAGGCAAATGTGATTTAACAGTTCTTATGAATGCCAGATAATGCCTTCATGAGTGGGTCCTATTTGAATGAACCACATCTTACATAATTTGGACATTTGCACTGAAATCGAAGTTGATCTGTTTTCACAATGATTTCTTCTTGAAAAATATTATTCATGGAAATATCTGGATTTTTACATAAGCTGCCATAATATTTGTATATGGATGTAGTTGAACTGATTGGGTTACTCTTCCAGTGTGTTTTGTGTTCCCTATTTGTCAGATGCTCTATTTTTCAAAATGGGTGCCTCTCTGTTTGTTTTGTATTTAGTGTTTTATCCAAGGACAGATAACTTTAAATTATCCTAATCTGCTATCAAAGTTGATAGGATTAACTATGTAGCTGTATGAGTTCATTTTGCTCACCTTAAAGGGAATATTATATAATATATATGTTGGCCCTAAAATTGCACTTACAATGTTAACATGTTTGAGGCTCAGGTCGGTTTAATTATATTAATATTGCAGACCAGATATCCATCAAAGGATGATTAACTTCAAGGAAACAATGCAGACCGACCTCGAAAGTGATTTGGTATGCTTAAATGTTTCATTATGTCTTTTCTTCTCTGGTTGAACTGCCACTTTGGGAACATTTATTTTTAGGTGAGTCGCATCAGTGAATAGACTCATAAAGCAAACTATAATAGTTATCTGTTTAAACCCTTTAATCTCTTCTTCTTTCAATTGCAATCAGAAAGGTGTGGCTGATTTAAAAGCCCACCATGTCATAATTTGAGATTGATCTATTTATTATTATTATTTTCATGTCTGGAGGCAAAATTTAATGTTTTATTTGTGTCCAGCAAAGCCTGTTCTTCTCAATCATGTCTGAAAGTGCTTCAGTCCTATAAGTCATGTTGTTGAGTGCTTGTGTGTGTCTATCCTATGGTGTGTTGCAGTGCTAGTTTGGGTAGCTCCTAAAACAGAAATGTAACATTCAGATAGCTCTTACCAAGTTCTCAATTCCACATCAAATAAATGCATAAATGAATAAATAAAATAAAATAAAAATAAAACAGCCATTCGCCTCATATTTGGAGAATTTATTAAACATTGATAAAAATTTGAACATTACGTTTTTTTTTAAGTCTAATGCAAATAGCCTCTGATTCTATGGGGCGTACCGTAACAAAACCAAACAATTACAGAATGTGCAAGAGCCCCATCCTCATGATGTTAATGTACGATATTACCCATTACTGGAGTTATGGAAATAGCTTTCATTGCATCTGTCTCAAAGGGCTAATATGCCCTTTGAAGCAAGAACACTGACATATCAGACATACTAAAGTATTCAAGAATAGTCAAGACTAACTAGTCATTATCTTGAAGAATAGCCTGCTGTCAAATGTACCATTCTCACACCAGTCATAGAGACAGAGTCACAGAGAGAGATGGGCTGGCGACAGGTTAGCACACCGATTCTCTGATATGATTACATTTGTGCTTCAGGAATCCAGTTGCTTTTATATAAAGTAACTGTATGTGTCCCCTTCTAAACAAGAACCTCCTACAGAGACTACACATAAGTAAGCTAGATGGTTTCGTTTGAATGGGACCTCTGGATGTTTTTCTGGAACCACACACTGCACAAGCACAAATAGGAATGGGAGTTTGTGGTGCCACCCTCCACCATATGTGGTGCAGCACCATGTTTATACAAGATGGTCTATATCGTCATCCTCAGAATGGGTATTAGAGCATCCCTGGGAGTAGATTCAGTGGGATGCTGTTTGTTGGCCAGAGATAATCTGTGCATACTCAATGGGGTTAGTATCTTTGAAAGAAAATTGCAATTAACACTTAATGTAATTATAAAATAAGTAACACTGCCCTCTCTATGAAAATATATAATCTGGAAAGGAAGAGTGTTTTGACTTGCCTGGGATGTATTTCTATCAGAAATTCTTGATTTACCCCACCCATATTTAGCCTGGGTAATGTATGGTTGCAGAATAACCAGGTGCACTTTCCAACTGAACATCCAAAATACTTAAGTCTCATCTTTGTATATTTCCATTTTCTAATGTGAGAGATGTCATAAGCAATCTTCATTTGATACATTTATTGGACAGAACTATGAGGTACCACCTAAATGTTTTACATGCTCTGTAATACAATGGGCAGCAATCAATGTACATATGTTTAGGGATGTTTAAATTAAAATAAACAAAGCAAAATATTTGAAAAAAAAAAAATCAACATCATAAAAAAAGGATACATTTAGTATTTTGTACAACTTTCATCTGCTCTGATTCCACTGTCCTATAAAATATTAAATCATTTTTATTTTCAATTAAAGTATCCCTAAAGCTGTCCACTGATTTCTATTGATTGTGTTACCCGCTCTGCAAAAATGTATGTGGTTCCTCATTCTTCTGTCCAAGACTATATATATACATATATATATAAACTATTATTATTTTATTTTTTTATTGCCATGTCTCTGAATAAATGTGCAATTAACATTCAATGTAATTTCCCAATGAGTAATACTAACCTCTCTATTTAAATATATCATCTTGAAAGGAATACTATTTTGGCTAGTAAATACATAGCAAAACAATGTATAAAAGCTAAGTAGAATACATTGTCTCTAGTAAAGAGTTCAGCTTTATACAAGATCTGATTAATTTTAAATACAATGATCAAGAAAAAAACAAGAAAAAAGTGGTTCAATGCTGTTCTTGCATAGCACAAAGCAGACTACTTATATGTAAATGATGCAGCTAATGTGCAAAATGCATACCAATAGGTTGATACAAACAATCTTTATTATAATTATTTTTATTTTTATTATATAGGCTATATATATATATATTTACGCATGATAATAAATGTCCATACAATAGGTTAGAATTTAAATATTTATACATTTATATTTATACATAATATGTCAAGGGTCTCCATCCCTAGAGCAGCTTTATATGGACTGTAAAGTTGCATAAGACAGCTGAAAATCAAGTCCTTGCCAACACCGAGACAGAACTAGTCACCTCGATAGCCCCTAGGCAGCTATATCTTGTGGCTGACTGCAGGGACCCCAGTCATGTGATGCTCTTTGCAGGTCCACCAATAGCTCTACTGCTGCTTCACTTTGAATTATAATCAGTTTCAAAACATCAAAATTCACACTGACCCTTCTCAATTTGGATCTTAGTTCACAAAACTCTTTTAGGTTTCAAACCAAGTCAAGACCAAGCAGGAAATCAGACTTCACCTTCGTCCTGGTTGAGCAAGGTCAGAATCCTTGGATTATAACAATGTACACGTCAACACGATGTATAAACCCGTCCTTCTCTGAGGTCAACATAAAGCTACCATGGAAATCACCCCAGATTATTTTTAAAGTTCATTATCTGCAAAAAGCCCTTACTATTTAGATATTGCTACATTAACATAAGTGAAAAAGAAATGCATTAACCAATTTCAGCTGAATCTTAAAATAAAAAAGATCTGTTTTTAACAACATTAAAATCAAAATTTCTGATGGCTGCTTTTGTTTGGTTTCTGTTGGTGCTTTTCAGTAAGGGCCTGACTTCATGCTACATCAAAAGAGAAGACAACACTGGGCACAGGATGCAGAACTAACCTATCGGGTCAGTTTTTGTTTCGTGTTTCCATTGCCGAGCAGCAATAGATCAGTTGAAAAGGAAAATGAAAATCTGTCTGTTTTACAAGGGCGTCTCAAATTGAAGGCAGTGTAGCTGGTATTTACTGAATGCTATTTGATATGTTAATGGAGGAGAGTTGCTGTTAAACGGATATACAGAAAGCTAGATGGAAATCAGATGAATGAGGGAATTGTCTTTCTTACTTCAACCCTGGAAATGGAAGAGGCACCATTCTTCAGGGGCCATCCTCTGTGCATTAGCCCTATGCAATAAACAGGCATAGCAGCACTAAATCTAAAATAGTTGTGGGGTGCCGTATACATTTTTGGAATCATATGCAAGTGTCTATTCCACAGAAACCAGAAACCAATATAAAGAATAAGAGTGATTTAATTCTAAATATAAAATGCATTCCGACATTAAATATTACATTACATTCTCACCACCACTGCTCCAATCTCAAAATATATTTGTGTGAGATAATATATATATATATATATATATATATATATATATATATATATATATTAATAATCATTGGTTACTTTATAAATCAGCATTTAAAGGAACACCAACTTAGTTGAGAAACAGTCGCTTGGAAGTGAACCAGTAAATACTCTCTCTTTACAAACACTATTACTTTCAATGTCATGTGTCATACACAGAGCTTCAAAATAAATCTTAAAACTCCTTCATTCTCAGATAAGGAATATTTATACTTCATAGTTACATTTTGCAAAGCTTAAACTTAATATTAACATCTGTAACACTTGATAGTATTTACAAGAAAATTTAATTAATATTATGCTTAATGGTGTAGTTTATAATCAAAGGATTTTAAAGAAAATCCAGTTATGGAAATAAAATGTATCCACTGAGACATGTATTTATTGCTATTGCTGAAATCCTATAGTGATTGTTAAAAAATGAACCAAACAAAAACATTAACTGTTTCTACAAGGTATGGAAAAGTATGGAAAACTAGGCCATTTGTCAGATGTCGACAGATATTTTTTAAATCCCAGTCCATGCAAATATAACTGTATTTTTTTTACATAAATGTATTAAAGATTTAATGATCTAATGCAAAACATAAATAAATAAATAAAAATAAGTAAGGGAAAAAAAGAGAGATCCTTAACGTGTTAGGCTGTGTGCATTTTGTAGAATAGCATTCTCTCGCATATATATTATTGTAGCATAATTTAAGAGTGGTAGCACATCCACCCTAACATTTCCCATTCAATTTAAACCACATTGCTAAGATCCTAGGATTTGACTCCTCCTTTTTTTAATAAAAAAAAATTGAAGGTAAAATCTTATTTTTGAATGACACAGAAGCAATGCAGTAACTGGGAACTAGACCATCTCAGACACCTTTTCTGAAAATAAACATTCAAAAAAACATTGAGATTAGTGAGGTTGAAACAACCCTTTGATCTGGGGCTCTCTATTCAAGTATGTTGCCCAATAAACTAAATTAAAGGTTCCAAAAAGCAGAGGGAAGGCTATTCTGGACATCCTGTCAATTTTGCTCACACTGTTAAAGGTTTTCTTTGCTTCCGGAGGCTTGGGTTTTGGTTCTTCTTTAGTTTCAGTGGGAGGGGCAGCACTTTTAGCAATAGTTGCCAAACCAGGGTCCCTGGCAATATTTGGGGCATAGTTTGTAGCTGTTGCTGTGTACGTGTTGTTTTTCTTGATGAGGGATTCCTTCTTCTTCTTTTGCTGAAATGAATCACAGTATCTCAATGAGGTAAACCACTGTCATGAAAGCATATTCCTTATTTCAGTACATTTGACACATAAAATAATTAGTTATCAAGGCAGAAATGAAAATATGAAGAGATTAGCCACTGTCACACATTTCAAGACATATAAAAAGAACAAGAAAATAAAATCTCAAATTGTAGTCCTAAACCAAGTAAGATTAACTAAGAGCACTTTAAGGTTACTTGACTATTATTTTTAATTGCTGTTGTAATGATGCTTCTCAGTTATTTCCCTCAATAACAGACCAATCCATCATCCATTGAAGGTGGTAAAATAAGGGTTAATTAAGTACTGAATGTGCTCCAGTGTTTCAGCAAAGTAATCCAGATCAAACGCTCAATCATTTCTGTTGCTGCGGCTTAGAGAGCGCTTGGATTGATAATGCTGACTTACATGACAGACTACAAACTAACATGAAACATCTGAGGAACAGTAACCCATATGTTTTCTTGTCATGGCCGGTAAATCTCATTAATGCTAAGATAAATGAATGACTCTCAGCAATATTTGCACAGCCTGTTTTAAATGTTTGCAACCATGGTGTAACGGCTGCCTGTGGAATTCCAGGAATAAACAGGGCTCCTCCAAGCAAACAACTTGCATGCATTTCAGTGTTCTGTCCAGTTCAAGCATTGATCAGGTTTATAAAAGATATTAAGTGCACATGCAGAATTAATTCCACAAGAGCGGCAAAATTAAACATTTTCATTATAACTGAAACTCATGTCAATAAGCAAGCAGATATTGGAATAAAGATAGAAAAGGATGACAAAACATGTGGTAACTTTGTGCCTTTGAATAATTAAAAAGAAAATCCTAATCTACAAACACATTTACAGACCATTTAAATTGCAAGTCACAAAGATGACAGCAATACAAATGACCATGTTTCCATAATTAAAAGAAAGCAACAAAAAATGATATAACCACTGCATTCTTAGACACTAATTAGCACATTAAACTTTTGTATATGCATGGTAGCTGCCACACCACATTAGAGCTGCAAACACTCGGCACCACACATTCCCTTTAAAAAAAAAAAATCATATACAGCTCTGGAAAAATGAAGAGACCACTCCAAGTTCAGAAATCAGTGTTAAGTGGTCTCTTAATTTTTTCCAGAGCTGTATAGGATGTTTTCCCCCCTTTAATAATCCAGACTTATACATCCACAGAGAAGAGAGCGAAAGAAAAAAAAAACATACCTTTTCAGGCACTACGCTTTTGCCATCCCAAGCGTAACTTCTCTTCGTGAAATAATTCACTGTAGCAAACTCAATGAGAGCGGAGAAGACAAATGCGTAGCAGACTGCAATGAACCAGTCCATGGCTGTAGCATAGGCCACCTTTGGAAGAGAATTTCTGGCACTGATACTCAGGGTTGTCATGGTCAGCACAGTTGTCACGCCTGAAGAACAAAATACAAGAAAACACGCCACAGGCTTCAGTGGGGATATCTGATATTTGGCCAACATTCACATTCTTTCTTAAACATGCTTACAAATCACTGTTTTGCTTCTAAATGGCATAAACATGTGGCAGATTGTAGTTTGTATGTATGACAGTGAAAATAAACCTTGCATGCCAAGATTATATAAATCCCCAACTCAATAATGAACGTGTTTATCTTTTAGAAAGAGTACCTCATATCCAAAATATTTCCAGTTTCTACTGTATACTGTATCTGCGACTGAACCATTAATTGAAGTTCATTGTAAAAGCTTGCAAGGGGTCAGTGTTTGTACTGCTTTTCCAAACACAAAATGGAAATATTCATTGATGGCAGTTTCTTGTTTCTCTGAAATGATGATGTTGTAGTTAAAAACCAGCATGCTGACTGTGACATATGTAACATTATGAAACTTGAATCTGCACCAGTGGAGTTGGTCATGGAGTAAAATTGCTTAAATGGATGAAGCATAAGCTATCATTATGGTGGTAGCTTAAGCATTAAATCTTGATTAGCCGCTGAAAGGCTTGCCAAGATCCTGAATGCACTCTGAAAGCCTACTTTCTGCATTGTATGAATGATGGTTTTGCACCCCCAACAAATTAATAAGATGAATTAATTAATAAATTAATAAATACTGCTTTTACAGTACATTAGAATACTTTAACCGGTTGGTAGTCTTAGTTTAATACACTGTACTACAAGCCACTGGTATATGGCTTGTGAAAATCTAGACCACAAAAGCAGGATCTGCATGGAAATAATAATCATTATCATCATAATCATAATAACAGCAAGAACAACTCTGATACTTCCTCTGCTCTCTCTTTCTCTCTCTCTCCTATATATATATATATCCATGGAATCTCAATCAAACAGTCAGTGGAGCAGGTAAAGGTGTCCCCTTTAGCAGCTTGGCATAGGAGGAAGAAACAAGCAGCTCTGGGCGAAATTAAAACTGGTCAAGGATGAAAAAGCACATGACATGTTTATCAGCATGTCCAGCTCTCCCCGCAGACTGCAGCACAGATGTTCTCACCAGAAAAAGACAGTCGGCTCATGCAAATGTCGGAGGGAAATATCTGCCGGGCCATAGGACTCCCAGAGAGATTAGTTTCATTGTGGAGGAGATTGTCATAAATTAGCAAAATTCTCATTAAAGCCACAAATGACCCCTCACATTTTCAATGAGGGAGGGAGGTAGCCACTTTTTGTTTTTTTGTTGGGTTTCACTGCAATATTTGACTGCATTATTATCTTGACTGTCCTTTAAGCGAATGATCATGTTTACAGAAGCCACAAAAAAATAATTCCAGCTATAGATCATAACCTTTCACCGCTTCCTCCTGCAGTTTACCCTTGGCCTGGATTGTATAAATATCTAAGAACTGTATACAATTCTATCAACACTATGCTAAAAAAGGAATGAAAAAAAGACTGATATACATTGCTTTTTCCTGGACATTGGGACCTCTTCAAAGCCTAGATTGAAATGAACTTTAAGGGGAAAAAATTGAATTAAAATCCTGTGTCCTTGAGTTACATACTCTTTTACATATACTAAAGTGACCTTGACACCCCGTTCAATATAGACTGTCCAATGTGACGCATTGTTTTACTGGAAGCAGTTTGTATGAAAAATGTAATTGGAATGCGTACACTAGTGAAGCAACAAAAGTAACTGGCATCAATTGAGTCTCATTTTTTAGTCTGTCGTTTACTTTGTGCTGTTTGCTTGAAAGCATTGTGCTTCATGCTTCAGATCTTTGTCAGGGAGAGTTTTAGAACAGCGGGAAGTGAATATGTATGAGTGTCCTTCAATTGCATCATCCACCAACACTTTTTTATCCATCTTCCCTTGCATTTGAATCCATGAGTAGAGACTTTTTACATTATGTATTATTTACAAAGTATTTACAAAGACCCTACTTCTCCTGCATACTATAATACAATGCAAATGTTTGCTTGGCTTCATTATGTTTGAACAGGCTGTGTTACCTATCTATCTGTCTATCCATCCAACCACCCAGAGCTGTGCCATTTATCTTGAAGTAAGATTTTGTTGTTGTTGTTAAACTACGTTCCAAAAGTTTTTAATCATGTGGTTTTGTGTACCTAAGGTTTGACCAGCTCTTGTATCAAGGTGTGGAGGGCCATGGTCTGATAAAATACTACTTCAGTCTAGTGGGATATGATGGATTATGTTCAGCATCCCCATGTTCTTTCTCCTTGGCTCTATAAATAACGACATGCAGCCTTAAATAATAATGTCTTTATTGTGTCATCATGCCAAGAGATCAGCTGAGTGTGGGGCGCTGAATTGAATGAAAACTCATAAGCCACCATTTTGTTAAAGCCTGAGCCAGAAACTAAAGAAAAACAGAAGCTGAGTCATATACTGCGAAGCTATGTCTGTCACAAATGGCAGCGAAGGCATGGCAGTTGCTTCCATGTGCGGTGGAGATACCTAAATGATACTGGCAGTGGGGTGTGCTGTGTCCTGGTTCTGGGACTTCAGCCTGTTGCCAGCTCCATTTTCAGAGCACGTTTTTTTTTTCCCTCCCAAGTCTAATAGTTCCACCATCTTACACAATAAAGACACACAGCCTGTGTTGCTATGGCAACCCGTTCATAGCAGTAACTTCATTTTATATGTAGAAAAGGAAAACATTTTTTTTCCTTGTTTAGGTTTTTTGTTTAGCAGTCAGAAATGAGGAAGGGGGGGAGGTTGACCAAATCCAAACATGGGTTAATAAAATGTGCCTTGAGTCCCATCCTGTCCCGACCCCTCCCCCACCTTAATTAGAGTTAAAGTCTGCTACCTGCCCCACCCCCCATTCTTCAAGAGTCTCCTATGGCCAGGCTTGCGTGCTGGGCTGGAATACAAAAGACTGCTGTGTGGCTCCCGAGAGGTGGCTCTGTGTGCTGTATGAATTCATCAGTGTGAGATGATGCTGATAGAAAAGCAATGGGTTCTATATATATATATATATATATATATATATATATACAGTGAGGGGGAAAAAGTATTTGATCCCCTGCTGATTTTGTACGTTTGCCCACTGACAAAGAAATGATCAGTCTGTAATTTTAATGGTAGGTGTATTTTAACAGTGAGAGACAGAATAACAACAAAAAAATCCAGAAAAACGCATTTCAAAAAAGTTATAAATTGATTTGTATGTTAATGAGGGAAATAAAATACACCTACCATTAAAATTATAGACTGATCATTTCTTTGTCAGTGGGCAAACGTACAAAATCAGCAGGGGATCAAATACTTTTTTCCCTCACTGTATATATATATTTTGCAAATTACAAAATCAATGAAAGCTCAGAGCGAAACCATTGTATTTTGTTCTAACCTATTCAGTGCCTTTTTAATTACCTAGCCTGGGATGCCCAGTAATTTATAGGAATATTGCTTTTTTTATGCTAATCTCCAATAATTATGTATGAGAGAAAGTGCCAATGGATAGCAGGGTGTATTCACAGATCCTTAATGAACATAATCACTCATCAGGAAAGTTCTTAAATTGATTAGATTTAGTGCACCTCAATTTCATCATCTCTCTCAGTGTAGCCCTCACACCAGGAAATGCTGATACATGATTTAGATAATGTATGTCGCTTAACAAGGTTTACCTCAGTGCACACTGTAGGGTGCATGGAAATGAATGAATGCAAAAAATAACAGAAAGTAACCTTTCATGGATATACAGAACTAACTGAAAAAAAAAAGTAAACTCAAGTGCCTAAGGGAGATAAGGGGAGCTGACGGAATGGCTCAATCGGTTCCAAAGTGTTCAACAGAAAACAAAAAAGGGTCAGTGAACTGTATTGACATGCTGGCAGAAACCCAGTAAGGATGCCACACAGTGAGGGGAAATCTAATGCTCTCAATGCCTGCTCCTCTGACCTGCACTGGAGCAGATAAAACACTGAAAAACAAGCAGTGGCTGAATTCCCTGTTGGTCTAACTTTCACTTCTTCCATTTTTGATTGACGGGCATCAGGATTCAATAACACTCACCTGCATCGCCAAACCTCTTTCCACCTGAGGCAGGGCACACACTGCTGTCTTTGCTACGCTGGCTAGGCTGCAGTTCTGCAGCTGATTAAAATGCTGCCATTTGGTTGAGCTTACATTCTGGGTTGCACTGCCAAAAAGGGAGTTTCCTGTCCTGATAAATCCAGTTAAATCTTTTCCACCGCTGACAGAACCAGATGTACCATCATGTCTCTGACAAATGCTTAACTATTGTACATCAATTGGCAGACAGATCAAACAACAGCTTCACAAAGAAAATAAAAGCCTTTTGAAACGGAAGAGTTGGACTTGCTAAAAATGGTACATCTTACCAGACAAGTTAAAGGCAGGGGAGAGGCCAAAATACTTAATTTCCACCACACGTCTTGTCAGTGCTGGATAATGAAAAGCAATAAATAACTAAACGCATTGAAAAAATAAATACATTGTCAAACTTCGCTGCTCATTTACTGCACTCATTTAATGCAGTGTCTTCACAGCATGACAATCAAACCATGTAAACTAGGTGATATTATCAGAGGGAAATGGGTTTGTAACTGTGTGGATCCTTAAAGCACAATAAAATCACTCCCTCCTCCTTCTACCAAACACAGCCAAACACTTTCAAGTGTCAATACAAGTTACACTCTACAGCTGGAGATAGACAGGGACACATTGACTTGAACAAAAGACTAAACAATATTAACTTACTTAGGAAATACTCTCCTTAAACAATACCAAGTGAAGAGATGGTAACCTTGGGAATCGAAGATAACCCAGACAAAAGTATACAGGCTTTAAAGAATGAGAGGTCTGCTGAGGTAAAAGATGAAGGGAAATACAATATCCATCACTCCACAGCCAATGTGGAAAAATAGCTATTGACGCCAACAAGAGTCAATACTGCCACTCCTTACGTAAATTATAGAACGTGTTTAAAGAGCTCATACAAACAACACAGCATTACACATGCCCTATCTGTTGAAGCAACTTCCCTGTAATATGTCTCTTACTGTTCACATCCTGAAGAGATTTTCAAACCTAAGCCACTCTCAAGATGCCAGCTTGCATCCGTGCAGAGTCTGTGTCCTCCAGGCTGCTGTCTATCTGTGGGATATGTTTTCCAGCTGCCTTAGAAACTACGGTCACTTCTGTATCACATCACTATTGGGTGAGAGGCGTTTTTCTAGCAGCTGCCAGCGATAACAGACAGACAGACAGACAGACAGACGTCAATCGCAAAGACATGAATGTTGAAATGCGAAGCTGACATCTTGACAACAATTGCACTAGACTAATGACTCAAAACTTGTCACGATGTGAACTTGGAAAGGATAAATCACAGGCACATTACTTACACAGCTAAAGCTATGTATAGATGTACACCTCTTAAGGTTTTGTTCTTCTGTTTTATTGCATATAGTTTTCATGGTTTTTTTTTATGCAGTCCATTTGACTTTTTGAAAATGGCAACAAAACGTTACAAAGTCAGTTTCAGACCCAGCTCATATTGGTGTAAACCCTTCTTATTTAAGCAATTGTAGGCAGAGAAAAGAGGCAGATATCATCTCCTTCAGTGTTTCAACTAGCAGGGAATTGTTTGCCTTTCTTAAGTCTATGGATTCAGTATTAAAACACTTACCAAATACAGTTCTGGCAGGGACAGATTCTCTGTTGAGCCAAAATGAGACCTGGGACAGAATCACTGTCATTATACAAGGCAAATAGGTCTGGATGACAAAGTAACCGATCTTCCTCTTCAAATGAAAGTGTGTAGTCATGACAACGTACTCTCCTGTAAAAAAAAAAAAAAGGCTTATATGAGAAGATAGTCATATACAAAGAAACATTTCATGTGTGTTTAATTCAGCTGTAGGTGAAAACCTGAAGTCTAAACTGCTAAGACTGGTGCGTGTCAATAATGTTGTCATGACAACTTTCACTCTTGTAGCACACAGAGAGAGAGGGAGAGGGAGAGATACATTTCCTATCATTCGCTATATCAATTTCCATCTTCCGTTGCAAAAGAACCCTATATGAAAGTTCTCTGGAGAATAAGGCTTATTTAAAATATGAAATCGTGTCTGACTGGAAGCACCAGCACAATCAATATATCCAACCACCAAATGAATTTACTGCAGCATTGTGTTTTAGGAAGATCGAGCAGAGAATGGAACAGAATATCTCTATATTGTGTTCGAGGGTAACAGTCCCTAATGTTGGCAGTTTTACTACTTTGGAAATAGGAGATACCATGAAAAATCTGATCTGAAGAATTACCAAAGCACAACAATGATCCAATTTGATCATCATAATACTGAACTCAGCTAATGTTTGTGAATCAACATCCTCTATTTCATATAAATGGATAACAATCAAGCACACATCATAATATGCTGCATATGTATTTACATTACAGTGGCATTTACGAAATCAATGAGGAATTAGTCAATAATCATGTTATACTAATGAAGTTTGTTGAAATTAATCACCCCATTTGTGTTTAACCACTAATCGATGGGAAATTGTTCAGTATTAAACAAATTCAAGCTTTGAGTAATGACATTAAACAACGTTACTGCTTTTATTATACATTCAATGAATATGATTTGTAATACTAGTAATAGGAGGTGGATTGATAGGAGTTTCTAGAATAACTAGACATTCTATTTTGTGCAAATAATTAATCATATACAGCGATTAACAAATACCACCATAATAGTGTTTTGTGAGTAATGAGCAAATTACAGATACTGTATATCTTGCTGCCTATGTCTCTGGATTTCAATTAAGGACAAATATTGACAGATGGTCTGCGTACAGTATATTACAGCTGTGTGACCTCTGCCGTCATGTGCAACATACCTGTACTTGACTGGACAATACCAGAGTCCACTGTCTGCCCCAGCAAGTCATATTGGTTGAGTCGTGAGCCATCGTCAGCTACAACCACAGATTGTGCAGCCCCACGTGTCCAGACATACACCACCTCTGCACGGGTGTAGGCATCTGATTGGAAAGGAAACAACGTTTTTAAATTAATGAATTAGTTTACTCTGTAAAAGCCTTCTTTGTGCAAATCAGTCAAACAAGTACACGTCATAACCTCCTCCTACACACACACACACACTCACACACATACACGGCCCTTTCCCTAGCCTTGCTTTTGGATTAGTCACACATCTGCGGCTAACCTTACAATTGAGCCTGCTTCTCAGTTTCAGTAGGGGTGGCAAAAATGTGTAATGCGATGCAACGTAGTTCTCGCTTCAGTCTTCTCATGTGAACATTGACCAAAACAACTACTGAGAATGTACGTGTCCAGAATCGTATATGTTAATTCTGCAGATTTATTTTGCTCTAAAATTGGTGTTGTTTCATGAATACAGTCTTTGAAACAGTATAACACTCCAGCCTTACAGAGGTTGCCTCACGTGTGTTTCTACTATGGAATGAAATCAAAATATAGTGCAATTTGTACAGCAACTGCATTAAAACTACTTTATATAATGGATTCGTAACAACCCAGTTAAGTGCTGTGAAGCTCTAACATTAAGGAAGCATTTTATATGCACAGACATACTTTATCCTTTGGCATCATATCGGTGAATGAAAACATATCAATAAACATGGCCTTCTGAATCCTCATTGTCCACATACACAAGTTATGAAATGGCAATGAAAAATAACCGAGGCCAACTTACAGCTGCCAAACTTTAAAGGGCAAGCGTGCGCATCCATTGGGAAGTCCTCCAAGTGCATGGGACACTCTGCCCTCACAGTTAATCTAGGTTTAGAAATGTATATCAATAAATATTTTGAGAGCGCAAGAGAGAGAGAGAAGATACAGTATTTATATGCCTCCTAACTGCCTTTGCTACCTTTCATTTTAGCTGCAGTGTGTCGTGAGTGATACAGCTAAAACATGAAACAGTGGTTAGCTTGACAGAAGCTCTCTGGGTCCTGCAGCGTTTAGACAGCATGATAAAAAAATATAATAACATTTTGTCTGGGACATATCTGTCTTTCATTTGTCATTCACTTGACATAAATATGCACTTGCATAGTGGCTTAATCTTGTAATAAACATGTTAAAGATGCTTTATGAAGACCTTCTGTGACCCACACATTAACACTCTTTTCTAGGCAGGAAAAGTGGATGTATTGAGCTATAATTTATGAAGTCTCTAGTCAAATACAGTCTGACATTCTACGGCAACTGGAATGAATTTAATGTCTGAATGATCTGAATAAAAAAAAAAAATCATGCTAAGCATAAACCATTAGGAAAAATGATATTTAAAAATAAGGATACCATTATACAAAAGGCAACTCTTTGTCACAAAACTGAAAATAAAATACCTTAATGAGACCCACTTTAATAAATTAAAAACATACTATCCATTGGTGTCTTTCCGTTTGCTTGATCCCTCTTGTATCAACACATTGGAAAGGCCAAGCACTTTACAACTGGTCTGGTCCAAACCTACTGTTCAAATTTAGAAACACGGGTTCTTACCTCATTGTGTACAGAAGGGTCCCGTCCTCTGTAATACGTAGCAATTTATTAGGCATCGTCATGTTATGAGCTACTGACTTCTTCCCATTGTGGAAGAATGTATCTGGTGTCCAGATTTTGCTCGCCATCAGGTTATTTAAACGGAGCACTGTCATAGGACCCTTGAATTTTAATCTTTCATCTTTCCAGCTTTGTCGAAAAAATACATCGATGGTGTATTCCTGAAATAAGAAGGACCGGACAAATTGTACCCATTACTAAGGTTTCTATTATCCATGTACACTAAGAAAATGTCCATAGCATGATTTGAATAAAGATGCAGGACTAGGTAGACTTCTACTGCAGCTAGTTTCCTTGCACCCTTATCTTTCCTCCCTCAGAAACACACACACTGACCCCTGCCCATTTGGTTAAAATAGCCCTTGACATATATGAATTAATTCACATATTATCTTAACCGTTTTGTACTGAAGTCTGCTGTGAAACCTATATTAAGCTGTAACATGTCTGTATACCAGATTGTCTTTTCTACTTGTGCTGTGTATCCACTCTTTATAAATGCATTACATTAATTAACAAAAGGAAGTGGCTCGAAAGTGGGTTTTTGAAAAGGTTAAAACATTTAACTGGTATTATTTTATTGTGACATCACTATTCAGTCTGAACAATATGAGTCTTGAAAACCAGAGGTCTGAGGGTGCCCTTTGTCACTTTCGCCCATAACAGCAGCAAGTCATGTCATGCTAAACAAATTTGATTGGAATTGCTGAAAGCTCTTCTTTAATTCACTTGCATTGCCTGACAGACAGAGTCATGCATATAAATTACAATATGTTTTTTTCCTTCGTTGCGCTAATTAGATGGCCAGTAACAAAGCTGAAAGGTAAAGAGAATAGACTTTTCTTGATGCAACAATTTTACCTTCAGGCAACCAATTGCGTGACTTAGTTCAGAAGCAAAAGGATAGGTCCATATGTTTTGTAAAGTAATTACTTCAAATCAAATTATTTACAAGCGGTTATCTCCGAGATGCACACAGTGACTTCATGGTGACTTTCCATGAACGTTGCAATGATTTTCTTTTGCTTTTCCACAAGTTTCAATGCATTATTCTAGCACTCTATCAACTTTCATCCCATCTATTAATGTTGAATAATAATAAAAAAGATTAATGTAAAATTAAGACTCTCACATTAAATTATGTAATTCAATTAATTCAATGTATCTTTTTTCAAATATGCATTCTTATAATACTTGCCAAAGAGCAGCCTTATTGCAATAAAAACTTACATACATCTATCTTATTTAGACATAATGGCTGATAAGACAGTAATTTGCATATTTGTTGTACTTCTTATATTTTGCATTTAAAAAATAGCAAAAATATTTCTATAACCTTTGCAAGGACTGAAGGCATGGTGAGTAGAATGCAGACAAAGCTTTCATTGTGAGGTTTCTGTTACTATGAGTATATATAAACGTTTTAAGCAGGTGTGAAAACATGCTGTAAAGTAAGAATGCTTTCAAAAATAAACATGTTAATAGATTATATTTATCAATGAACATAATGCAAAGTTACTGAACAGAAGAAAAATCTACATCAAATCCATATTTGGTGTGACCACCCATTGCCTTCAAAACAGCATCAATACTTCTAGGTACACTTGCACACAGTTTTTGAACTCGGCAGGTAGGTTGGCCTGAACATCTTGGAGAACTAACCACAGTTCTTCTGTGGATTTAGGCAGCCTCAGTTGCTTCTCTCTCTTCATGTAATCCCAGACAGACTCGATGATGTTGAGATCAGGGCTCTGTGGGGGCCATACCATCACTTCCAGGACTCCTTGTTCTTCTTTACGCTGAAGATAGTTCTTAATGACTGTCGCTGTATGTCTGGGGTCGTTGTTATGCTGCAGAATAAATTTGGGGCCAAACAGATGCCTCCCTGATGGTATTGCATGATGCATAAGTATATGTCTATACTTCTCAGCATTGAGGAGATCATTAATTCTGACCAAATCTCCAACTCCATTTGCAGAAATGCAGCCCCAAACTTGCAAGGAACCTCCACCATGCTCCACTGTTGCCTGCAGACATTCATTCATGTACCACTCTCCAGCACTCGGCGAACAAACTGCCTTCTGCTACAGCCAGATATTTCAAATTTTGACTCATCAGTCCAGAGCACCTGCTGCCATTTTTCTGCACCCCAGTTCCTGTGTTTTCATGCACAGTTGAGTCGCTTGGCCTTGTTGCCACGTCGGTGGTATGGCTTTTTGGCCGCAGGTCTTCCATGAAGGCCACTTCTGACCAGACTTCTCCGGACAGTAGATGGGTGAACCAGGGTCCCACTGTTTTCTGCCAATTCTGAGCTGATGGCACTGCTGGACATCTTCCGATTGCGAAGGGAAGTAAGCATGATGTATCTTTCATCTGCTGCAGTAAGTTTCCTTGGCCGACCGCTGTGTCTACGGTCCTCAATGTTGCCCGTTTCTTTGTGCTTCTTCAAAAGAGCTTGGACAGCACATCTGGAAACCCCTGTCTGCCTTGAAATTTCTGCCTGGGAGAGACCTTGCTGATGCAGTTTTATTCCTCCTACACAGCTGTTTCTGTTTCAGTTAATGATTGTGTTTCAACTGACATATTGAATTGATGATCATTAGCACCTGTTTGGTATAATTGTTTAATCATACACCTGACTATATGGCTACAAAATCCCTGACTTTGTGCAAGTGTACCTAGAAGAACTGATGCTGTTTTGAAGGCAATGGGTGGTCACACCAAATATGGATTTGATGTAGATTTTTCTTCTGTTCACTCACTTTGCATTTTGTTAATTGATAAATATAATCTATTTTTGAAAGCATTCTTACTTACAGCATTTCTTCATACTTGCCTAAAACTTTTGCACAGTACTATATATATATATATATATATATATATATATATATATATATATATATATATATATATGTCTGTCATAAACAATTCATGATATCCATGAAAATAATTCATCACAATTTGACAATTTTTACAATTTTTTCTCTAACCTTTATTAGCCCTTAAAAGGCATGTGGCTTAATTTGCTCAAGAGAGATAATTTATCATTCTGCCAATTCCAGAAAATGAATTGTAATTTGAACAGGTTCTATATGAATGCCAATGTAGACTGCACAAACAGACACACAAGTACATGAAGAGGTAATGGGGAAAAAAGTAAATATATGCCTACCATATCGTGGTCTGAGACGGGTCCAAAACTCGTCACAAAAATGTCCGTCTTAACTTCTGTTACGCGCTCTGTTGGAGCAGTAAATTAGGACACTGAATGTCTATCAACATTCTTCGTTAGGCCTAACTACCACTCAATCCAGAGCTGAATCTCTATGGTTCGACGGAACAACACTGAAATTGTCATAAAGCCCCATATTTAACTTTTTTTCTATCATAATTTCATCAGTTATCATTTAATTTAATTTCACTTCAGCACCAGACAATGTTTGAATACAATTTAAAATTAATACGTACAAGATTACGTATTACAAATTACATTCTTACAGCGCATTGTTATGGCATTGTATAGTGTCACAGTTTCTGAGTTTAATACTCTACCTAAATATCCAGTGAAAGTTCCTGTAATTAAGTTATCTCCCTATTAAAGAGGTCCCCTAGTAATTAATACAGACGTTAATGCAGGTTAAAACTGTGCTTTGAAATCAAGGTGTCCCTTGTTGAATTATCTTGCCCTTCAGTTGTGTATACCTTCCAGGCTGCAAATTCAATAAAACCCAGTAACAGTGTTTACAATCCAAATCCCCTTAACATGCGGTAAAGTGGAGCCAAGAAATGATCAATATGTAACATCTGGTACGTATCTGAAACAGAAACACTCAATTTATAATATAAAACTTCCTATAGTTATCATAAATAAGAGAAACACTTTTACAGTGCCCCAGACAATGGCTATGAATCATTGGGGGAATTTGTAATTTCTGAATTCTTAACTTTAGAGATGTACCTTTGTGATTCTCAATTTGTAAGGCTATCAGGGATGCTAGTGATATATTTGTTTGCCTTCAGAGTTATACTTGTGTGTGTGTAGATGTAAAAACAAGATATGCATATGCTGTAGATTCTAAACAACCTAATGGCTACATTTGTTCTTGAAATAGCAAGACTATAAAATGGTTGCCTTGGGATATTAGGGAGCTCAATAGAGAAATAATGTCCTCAGTCATTGGTTTCAGGCATTATGTCATCACTTCAGGAATGCTTTGAACCAAAAGCCAACTGCTACTCTCAAAAGAAATGCATTTTTATGGGCTCCTCTATAGCTCACAAATACTTCCCTTTATGTTGAGTGAAAATACAAAGCAATTTGAATTTTCTTTTACATATGCATATCATGTACTGTATGTGCTTAAACCATTAGCCTTTATTTTCTGTTGCCACTAAATACCTTACAAATGTGTTGAACCGTTTATATAGAAATGTTCAAGAACCACATGTCTTATTCAAATGGCAGAGGGTGGTGGTGTTTGAACATCTTAGCTGAGGTGTTGATGTTTGCTGTGTTAACATCTGACAGTCATCAGGTGAGTCTGTACTCTTGGAAAAGCCTGTTCTACAAAATAACATCTCTATGGATAGAGGGAAGGCTTGCATAGTCAAATGAGCCACCGTAGCCCTCAGGTGCATCAGTTTCTGTTTAATATTGATTGAAATATGAATGAGTATACCTCCCAACCCTGGTCGTAGACGATTGTCATATCCATCCAAAAGACTGTCCAGGATCCTGGTAAAAACAGTGGTGTTGTCCTTTTGATCATCAGATGGTGAGCTCTGGCCATAACTGACAGAGCAATGGGATAGCAGAATTATTAGAAACAAATTTACATATGAATAGTAAAGGGGAACAAATCCAGGAAGCACTTTAACCACAGTGGCCATTTATCATAATATATGCTTAGGTGAAAACAATATTTAATGTAAATTAAACACACACCATATTGTTTATTTTCATCAAAGAAAAAAGCATATTAGAAAGGCTTTTGAATATAGTGAATAGATTATTTGTATATGTAAGTACATTTGTATGCATGTATGTATTTATTTATTTTTGTGAGACCTGGAGGAAGGCACTTATTATAGCAACAGCAAAGGAAGAGCAAAATGCATGCTTTGTAAAGTATCAGCTGTGATATCTTAATCAATTTCAGCTGAATTTGTTCAACATGCATCGTATGATGAATGTAAATGTAACTGCACAACCAATTCAAATATTGCCATACATATTTCCAATCCACTCCCCTTCCATAACAATAAGCAGGTATACACTGTCCATAGGTAAAGCAGAGTTCTTACTCTATTCTTGTAAAACATTTACAAACATGAACATTTCAGACAATGTCACAGTCCTTGAGAGTCATTAACAAACATTCACAGGCCAAAAAACAAACCACTATGTAGATGACTTTCAATGAGAGAGGGAGGTCATCAAGATTAGTTCAAATAGACCTGAGAGGACATTTGTAGCTGGATTGGAATTCAGAGAAGGAACCCACCAAAAACCTGACATTGGGTAAAGGAATAAAGGCAAACATATCTTGGAAGAGAAAATGAGAGTAGCTGGATTTAAATAAACACTACATTTATATATTTTGTAAGCAGAATTTTGTAAAAATGTACAAAAAATGAAAACTTTCTATGCCTGCCTAGTATTTATGTAATTTCCAGATTTAAATTGAAAAATACAGCATCTCAAATCATATGTTAAGGAAGAATGTTGTACCAATTTAGAATGTTTTATTTACTTAATTTAAGATACATTGTTATTGTTAAATATATTCACACAAATATGCTCTCTCTCTCTCTCTCTCTCTCTCTCTCTCTCTCTCTATATATATATATATATATATATATATCTATATATATATATATATATATATATATTTAAAAAAAAACATGATTATTATTTATATTGTGAGAGACCAAACTAGGCAGTGATGAAGTCAACTATAAGAATTAAAATATTAATAGTATTATGTTGCAAATGTATTATCTGACACCAACAAATTTATTTTGCATGTTAAACTGTGGAGATCCCAATTCTAATTTTAAAACCCTTAAAAATACAATAAAGTACAATATGTAATAATATGTTACCTTACACAACACTACAATAACACAATTACAGTTTTATACTGCATTTTTCAAAAATCAATCAATTTAATATTAAATGACTTTCACTGTTTCAATTTTGACCAAAACAAAGATACTTAAATAAAGTATAAAGTATAAAGTCTGTATTTGTAAATAAGCAAACAAACTATGTTTATGTCATATTTGCATTTTACAGATTGTAAACAGTAAATAGACTTTTCCAAATTTCTTTGATTTACTGAATACATACTATTTTGGTAAATTAAAAGAAATTTGACATTAAAGTAAGAAGCTCCCTTAAAGCACACTGACGTACAAACAATTAAAATACATAATCCAAAGAATACATTTCAGGAAATTGAGAAGGAGAAAGTCATACAAATATTTATCAACTGAGGCTACTTCCTTATAAAACATTGTACACCAACTCCATCTACAGGTCATCCGCACAGCAACACTGCAAGAGGCTGCACAGAGCATATTTCCTGTGAACTCTTGTTTTTCAGTCACATTTCCACTAAATTAAAAGATGTGTAGGTGTTTCACATTTCTCTGTTTATTGTAGTACAACAACAACAAAAAAGCTAACAGAATTAACCCAAACAATTATGTATCTAGTACCTACTAAACTAGAATAAACTAGTAAACTTGATTGTCCTGCGTCTCCATAAAAAGTGAAATGTATTTGCGAGGGGAATTTTCTGTCAAAATTGCAATGCTAATACTTGATTATTCCCAAGGTTAAGGCTTATATTGAAGTAGAAATAGTATATAGTTTACATAACACCAAGATAGTTATACTATGTATTACAATAAATTAAAAACAAACAAAACAAGAAGCATACTAAATCATTTCAAAAGGCAGCAGAGAAATTAACATTCTTTTTAGACTTATTATTTTGTTTATTAGTTTCATAATGCACAAACACGTGTATATATACATGTGTATATGTATATTATACACATGCATACACACACATGTATGTGTAGTAGTTTTATGTTTTCTTTAAACCTTAAAACCTTTATTTGTGTGTTATAATTATTGTGCACCCCTTTCTGGATCATCCCTACTGGAATTATGCACTACCTTCAAATGCAGGCCTATCCAGGAAAGATGGCAATGCAGTTTTTTTTCTCTCTCTTTTTTATTATTAAAAAGCAGTATAACACAAGTTAACTTTAACTGATTTAATAATAATGATTAGCTATATTTCAATATGATTTTTTGAGTAACAATTTGTAACCACATTCATGACACACTACTAACACATAATGAATACTCACACTATTTGTATTATTATTATAATTATTGCTATTATTTGTATTATTATTATTTATTATAATTATGATGATGATGATGAAGGAGGAATAGAATAAAATATATTATCAGCATGCAATATCAAGCTGTATACTAAACTGTTTGCTGAAAAGCTTGGCAGTAAAACATAATGAACTCTCTTGAAAATGATTGTGCTGTTCACTAAATCTACTTTAATTTTGCTTTATCTGGGACTTAGAGAGGATTAATATCCTCTTTGTAACCAGACCAGCCTGTACAGTATTTCATGTTGTTACATCCAAACACTGAATTCACTAGGATATATTCTTATTCATGGGTATTTAATGATTGTTAAGAATGGTTACCTTTTTCCAAAGAGCACATGTACTATTAGAAGGAAGGCCCATGTGCATTTCGTGAATATGCCAGTTCGTCCCATCATTGTTTCTGATAGCTGAGAATTACACTGTAAGAAAAAAAATAAGGTATATTTCATAATACAGTAAACACCAAAAACAATTTGTTAATTTCCAAAAAGAAAACAACACATCATTTGGCAATCAAGAGAATGTCACATAACGCCACATGGAAGCAAATGTACTTTCCTAGAAGACAGCCATTTAAACACCATGTTATTAACCAAACAGCATGGACAGGTAACTTTCATTTTGAACCTACCAGAGATCAGCAGCTGGAAGGGTTGCATTTCAGTGTTATCCCACTTGTAACAAAGATGCAATATCTTTCAAATGGAAATACAAACGTGTCCTGCTCTTACATGTATAGCTGATGTGGGTTTTTAACCAGCTCCTTTGAATCACAACAGTGTCACAGTTACATTGCAAAGGACACACTTTATAATCAAACCATGTGCCACTTACATACACACCATCTGACTCCAAATCTGTTAGCATTTAGTGTAAATGGTGTCATAAATGAATTCATCTTTCCAAATGTTTGCTGTAAGTATAATGTATCAGAGCGGTGGTTGACACGGTACCCTTTAACAGCTATTGAGGAATCTGGTATCACAACGAGACAAGAAGAAGAAGAAGAAGAAGAAGAAGAAGAAGAAGAAGAAGAAAAAAATATATATATCCTTTCAGCCAAGGCATTATTAGTAACCTGCGTATATTGAAGAGAGACGCATTTTCATAATTGCATCCTTCGAAGGGGTTATGCAATTGAGGGGGATAATACATGTCGTATTAACAGGCGATACAAGAAAATAAACACAAGCACATTGACAAGACACCTAATCCATCTGACAAATAACTATTTGAAAATGTCACCTCGTTCGTTACTATACGCATATACCGTGCATAGAGTTGAAAACAGCAACTAGCAATCACAGATGCGTAAATGCTGTCGTTTGCATCCCCGTCCATTATTATATATCATTTTACCCTATATTTGCCCAGGCTGAAAACTACCCCGGCAATGCATTCAACAAAGACAACGGTGCGGATGAAAAACCCTTTTACTGAAGATGCCATTGAACTGCATTCACACTTTAACACATTATAAAGACGCCTTAAGGATTACATGCAATTAATTTCACATGAATCAATAGAGAAAAAAAAACATCATGCCACAATCACTGGCAATACATATGATTAATAACGTGTTGATGAAAAATATCCTGTACCAACCGCGGCTCCAATGCTCCAATGCTCCCAAGACAAACTCAGCAATGCTGAAAAGAATGCAAAGCAGAGAATGTGCAATATTGGGTTTAAATGCCTGTACTTGAAAAGGATTTGATCAATCGGTGATAATGCAGCCTCACACCGTCTCACACATAAGCAGACTTTCTAACTATTCGTTTTTTTAAATATGCAAAGTTGTTGGATACATTAGACATTCAACTGGCATTAGTATTTCAATTAAACAACTGAGCATGCTGTGGTATTACAGTCCGGTCTAAGTGCAATAAACACACACCACATCACAACCCTGTTGAAGCATTGCCATTTGCAACCAAAAACCTCTTCATTTCCAAACCCAACTTGGCATTTTTTTACTTTCCCTGAAACTCCTCTGCGATCAATGTTTGACAGAAGCCCCTTTCTCTACGAAACCCAACTCACTGCAGTTGGAGCAGCTCGTCTCCTTTCACCCCCTTTGCAACTGGCAAAAGCAGAACAAAATGAAACCCATCACATCACTTACAGCCATCTGCCAGAGACACGCAACTGTATTGCATCCTCAAACTTTTATAGATACCTTTTCTACACGGTTTCGAGGTGCACAATCCTCCCAGATCTCCGATGTGCTGGACTGTAGCTGGAGGCTGGAGACGCGGCTGGTGATGGTGCTGAGTTTGCGCAGGTCTCTCTCCCTCTTCCTCGGTCTGGGGAGTGAAACTCTTCCTGGTCCTCTGCAAATTGCTAATCTAGCTGCCAAATCTACTCTAAATACGGAGATTGCAGCTAAATAATGCCTTTCTGTAACTAGACAATAGTAATATGTCCCTGGGTAAACCGGATGTGGAATAGGCTGTGACTTCATGCCAGGGAGATTTTATTTTAGAATGGAAGGTGGTACCAATCTCTCATCTAAAGACCAATCCGCCCATTTTTTATATGCAGCACAATTTAACTTCCACTGCTGTCGGCTTAATCTCTTTTCACTGGCTGCAAAATCAAATCCTCTTACAGTTTCAACCGGATCTCTTGTTTTTTTTTTTTTCCCCGTTTTTTTCCCTGCACTAGTCTGATCTTTGATGTTTTTTTGCAATCGAAAACACACACACACACACACACACTGTATTACATTTTTTAAATAAATATATTAAGCCGCATGAGCTTCCTTTGAAACTAAAATGCAATCTTTAATCAAATATTGAATAGTCCTAGCAATATTTATGAATATTCCTGATGCATATTTCAAGAAACGGCATCTCTTTTTCAAGGAGACAGTCTTGCCCAGCTTATGAGATCCATATTCTTCATACTGGAGATGTGGTGACGAACCTCTACGAAAATCACCCTAAATTACTCACTCTACCCTCAAAGCCCACAATTTTTTTTTCTCTTTTTTTTTATGGAAACAACGAGACTGCATCTGTATCTACAGCAAACTGATGTGTTGGTATGTTGTGTTGGCGAGAGCAAGGGCTGCTATATTCTGACTGAGCTGCACAGTCCCTGCAAAACTGAGCCTGGCATTAAACCAATTTACCTTTTAAAGTTAAACTACAATCCGATATTGGGAGATTCATACTATGACACTACGGAGTAATATCACTCCGTATCTTCTAACTTTTTAGGAGGTCTCAATAATTGCTTCCGCATGCATTTGACACTGAAATGCACACGTCCTTCAGAGGGGAAATCATAGCCCATCACCTGGCAAGCAGAATGAAATGTTTATGTATCAGTTTACTAACCTTGCAGTGGTGTCTTTTTTTTTTAGTGTTGGGGGGTGTATAATGGATGATGATATACAGTGCATCTGATGAGGTGGCAGTGAATATCGCAGGCGATGCATTACACGTCGGTGGGTGTCTTACACGGACACGACGCACTGGGTTCTGCTGCTCCGACCGTACACTGCGGTTCGGGACAGGAGAGGTGGGTCTTCATCTCGCAGGGACCACGGAGCCGACAGGCATGTGCCCTGGCATGTCATGTGTTAAAATGGGACAGGTGGTCTGTGGGATCTGAATCGCTCACATTGCACATCGCACGTGGAATGCAAATGAAACCAGTGAAAGATCTAACGGGGGGATACGAGGCTTCAACCCTGTGCAACAACTGCCACAGTCCTGGGAGATGTGTGCGCACCAATACATGCACCCTACACCAGCAAACCTCTAACACTCACAACATGGAGAGCAGGAAGCATCCAAATGTGTCATTAAACAGCAACTTAAACCATGTCACCCAGCCCACTCCTTCACTCTATTTTGAAATAGCTTGCCATCCGTCGTAGTCTACAGTGAACTCTTCTTCCAGCGTTCAAATACAAATGCAATGCATATATAAAATGTACGATTAACAATTGAATGCAACAAAGTGTAACAGATGGCGTACAACTAAAGAACAAGTTTATGAAAGTGGCATATAACAAAGTGGCGTCTTTTTAATTATTGCAGAGGTAGCATAACTGGCTGTTGGGCATAAATGAAACCATTTAATTAGGACAAATCGGTTAGTGTTGATATCGTGAAGAACATCGTAGACACTACACGTGACCAAGATTTTAGCCCCCACATTGTACACTGCGACGGCGCAAAGTGTCTCCAGCCACTCAGTATGGAAGTGTGGAGAGGAAGACTTCAGCACCTCTGACAGCTCCTCACAAACACAGCAGCGCTATGAGAGCAAGATCTGAAGACGTCAGGCAGTTTCGTCAGGATCTTTACCAAGGCCTCCCTCTCCCTCACTGACCCCCCAATACAATCTCAACTTTACCTCATCTACATATTTATTTTGTCAGGTTACCAGTCACTTCCAGCATATCAAAATGTCATTTTGCCATTGCTCCAATCGAAACTTTATCATCATGGTAATTTGCTTACTTATATTACATCTCATTGCATTAATGTATTGCTGACGCCAATATGGGCTGGCGTTTGGTCTAGTCACTGGTAAGGACTCCAGCTTGGGAGATTAGAATCATATTGGCAGTCCTGTAATTGATTAGGGTGAAATATTTAATATACTTTCAGGTATTCCAGTTTTCTAGAGGCAATAGATCCAGTCTAAGCTGTGTCAGCTAATGCACAGTATACTACTTTATATTTTCGGAGGACAAAAGGGACAGTAATGTAATGTTTGTAAGTTCAGAATTTAGTAAGGGAATTGAAATTCAATCTTATTTAGATGGGTGGATCTGGAAAGTGATTTATTAATGTGTATAGATAGGCCTGACATAACATAGACCCACCCTATCAATGTTAAAAAGGTACTGATCTCACTTTCAAAGCACTTCTGTCACTCAAGTGAGTTAGGGGTGCACTTAGTACAGCCAAATCTGGTTCTGGTTTTGAAAGAAATCGCTTCCTAAAGCATTTGTTCACTTGACCTGATTTCTGCTCGTATGGGGTTTGTAAAACAGATGGGATGCCAAAGAGCAGCTTCCCATTATTCGTGCATATATGATGTTATTAATATTAACTAGCATACAATTGCTTGCTCTGATCAGGACTAAGAGTTTACTGTAACAAGTTAAATAAATGTTGGTATGTATCCAAGCATGTCACCTAAATGGTGGGAAATTAATATTTCAGCATGCATAGCTCTGCAGAAACTCCATGGTAGTGTCTTGGTGCAACATTAAATGCTTTCCCTAATAAAGCTTTAATAAAGTAGCATAAATACAGCTCAATGCCATACAACTTTTGAGTCATTTTACAGATTGTGTGTTGGCATTAAATACAATTGAATTTTTGAAATAACTAGATCAATGTCTGAAATGTTTAGTCGGGCCAGGGTCATGTTTTTTTAGTGATGTTGTGCTACACATGTTCTATTGATGCAGTTAAAGGGCTTAGGTGTTAGGTAATAGAGTAATTCTTGGTCCCAGATCAGCAGAGTATTTAGAAATAAACAACCTCTCAAGACAGTTACATATGAATCATGAGGCTTAAGATCTATTATTATTATTATTATTATTATTATTATTATTATTATTATTATTATTAGTGGTATCAGTAATAGAAATACCCAGCCATAAGAGCTGCAACAATTTAAAAAAAACCATTGTGATAATAAGTGATATTTGATGGTACATTCTCTATACAAAGTCTACAACTCCTTTCAAAATGTTTATTTTTTGTTGCCTTATAGACTGGAATTAAAATTTGTTTTTATATATATATTTCACGGCACATCCTACCCCATGAATTCCAAGTGAAAAAAATATTCTAGAATTTTTTTGAAAAATAATTACAAATACAAAATAGCTCTTGGTTGGATAAGTGTCCCTTGCAATAGCAATTCTAAATAAGTTCAAGTGCAACAAATCACTTTCAAAATCACACACCAAGTGAAGTGGCCTCCACTGGTGTTAAACTGTAGAGATTCTAATGATTTCAGGATCGATTCATCAGTTCCTGTAGGGTCCCTCTGCTGGGTAGTGCATTTCAAAGCAAACACTCAACCATGAGCACCAAAGAGCTTTCAAAAGAACTCTGAGACAAAGCCCCAAAACAGGGATTGAGTATAAAAATGTCAAAGGCCTTTAATAACTCTTGGAGTATGGTCAAGATAATTATTAAGAAGTGGGAGGTGGGTGGCACCACCGAGACCCTGCGTAGATCAGACCATCCCTCCAAACTAGATGAGCAAGAAGGAGAACCTTGAGTCCAATGGCAACTTTGCAAGAGATACAGGCTTTGATGGACAAGACTGGTCAAAGTGTGTATGTGACAACAATATCCCAAGCATTGTATGATAGAGTGGCAAGATGGAAGCCAATACTTGAGACAGCCCTCCTTGAATAATCCTGTTTATAGTATGAAAAAAGAAAAACACCCAGAAGATTCTGTAGCCGGGTGGCACAAAATGTTGTGGTCTTACAAAACTAAAATTGCAAAGCTTAAATATTTGGCACAGACCCAACACCACATATCACCCAGAGAAAACGCCATCCCTATTATGAAATATGGTGGTGGTGGCAGCGTCATGTTCTGGGGATGTTTCTCATCAGCATGGACTGGGGAAAGAAGGGAAAATGAATGGAGCAAAGCACAGAAAAGCCCTTGAGGAAAACCTGCTGCCCTCTGCAAGAAAGCTGAACCTGGGATAAAAGTTCACCTTATAGCTTCATAACATCCCAAAGCACACAGCCACCACTACACGAGTGGCTAAAGAACAAAATGGTAAATGTCCTTGAGTGGCCAAGTCAGAGCCCCGACCTAAATCCAATCAGAAATATGTGGCATGACTTGAAGATTACTGTCCATCAACGCTCCCCAAGGAACTTGACAGAGTTTTATAAAGAAGAATATTGCCAAATCTAGCTGTGCAAAGTTGGTTGAGACCTATCCCAACAGACTTGCTGCCAAAGATGCCTTCACCAATTATTAACTTCATAAAGAACGATCCTATGTGTTCACAAGAAAATAAATTCCTTTTGAAGTTGTTGACCATAATACTGTTATAGCAGACGAGGACTGAAACATTTGCACCACAGAATAATACAATGTTTTCTCTGGCCTTTGAGAGCACTTATGACCAGTTTGTTTCAGTGATTTCAGTTCAGAGTCTTGGTCCAGCAGTGCAGACCGGCAGTTTCTACATTTCACGTTTTTCAAAGCAAAAAGAAAATGCATTTATAAAACCAATGAGAGATAAGAATACTAATGCAGTTTCATCAGGAAGAAAGAGACTAGTATTTAAAAAAATTCCCTTTATTCTGTATATAAATAGAGAGTGGTTCACTGATGCCCATAGTATGTTGCTCCCTATGTAATTCTGTGTCTTGAAAGAGGTTAGTCCTGTCTTGTTCCTTCACATATGAATGCGGTACCAAAGTAGTCTTCAGATGATTTCCGCTGCATTCTTTTAATCAACTTCCTGTTGTTACAGTATGTTTTCTGGTCCTATACTCATTCTCACTACAAAACGAATAAATCGCAACAATATTAAAAGTGTTTTGGCTGATGCCTTCTACACATCGTTAGATATTATTTCAGAGCAAACACTAATATTAGCCATAATGTAGGAACGCAGTGAATATGTTACTGTAATGCTGCTCCGTGGTCAGTGGAAATGAAACAGTAATAAGAAACACACCCCCAGTATCCTTTCGGTAATCCACACCAGTGCATTCACCACAGCAAAATAATGGATCTGTAAAGGCATCTGTATGGTCCCCTACAGGCCTCTCAAGCCCAATGCAAACAAGTAATTCCATTATAATTGCATATGACCTCATAAATATCACTCTATAGATGTTCTTCAAATCTAGTAGCTGAATCCAAATTTTAAGGTTACACCATTGAATGCTATAACTGCTCATATAACTACTATTTCTACTACTGTATTCATCAGTTCTTGATATGGAATCTATATCAGCGAGGACTTAAGTACCTCAGTATATTTACAACTAGCCTCTCTCATAGTCCCCAGTTAAACAGCAACGTGTTGATATTTTCTGTCATCACTTTCCAGTGCATGACACATCACGAAAAAACATGCTAACAGTCATTTCATGTGTTATATCTCAATACATTTGACAGAGAAATGTGACTCTACAGAAGAACAAAGACACTACAACTCTTGAGAATTTGCTACTGCGTTACACAGCGGGCACATGTGTCCATCACTATTTTTATTCCAAATATCATTGTTGAAAATGCCCCCTTTAAGATGCAATTATATGATATCATGTAATAACAGGACTGTTATATTGCTCATGATTTAAAGATAATTATAAATGATTCATGTGTGCTAATGGCATATCAGTGGAGGCTTCCATCCACTATGATGCATTCTGTTTAATGTGGGGCTGTGCACAGATTTTTGAAGACAAAATGCTTAGATATAATTATAGATATTTATAGCAATGCAGAGGTCTTCACAAGCACATATTTGTATTTTCACACGAAGGTTTGTTTAGTAAAACTGAGCTGTTGACAATGAGATTAGATAAAAAGAACTAAGGTCTCTGACAGGGTGAACTGTGTGGTTGATCATTATTTTTGGAAGAATGAAGTTGTCCCCTTACCAGCTTGACTTAAAGAGTTTGTCTTCCTTCTAACATGAACTTCATCAGCTTCATCAGAAATATGTGAACCCTGAGACCACTCACTGACTGCACAAAGTCATTCACAGTTTTGAAATGGCCATTATCACCGAAGAGGTGAATCAGTACTCACTCTAATTGTATACCTTTGCTTATGATGGTTTTCAATCAGGTAGGCTGCAAGAATATTATTGATTATTTTCACTGTAAAACACAAGCATCAGGTGTAGATATTAAATACTGGGTATGCATTTGTATCAACAACACAATGAGTCATGTCACAGTGGGCTAGCTAACCTTTAATCACTGTTATTTGTTTAGATTCTTTCCTTTTTTTCAGTTCACTGCAGTCATTATTCTTAGTGCTGTGTATGCTGGCAAATTGCTAATTAGATACTTGCTATTGTGCAATATTTAATTTAAAAGAGAGATAAGTGAATACTACCTAATGTTTAAAGAGATCACCACATTGGATACAATACAATGTTCAGACCTTCGTTTCAGATCTGTCTTCAGTCGCTGTCAGAAATGGTTTTGCTATTTATTTTCTGATTCCTAGTGGAATTAATTTGTATCCTATCCTGGCTATCACCTGCACTCTTTGTGCTAGGGATGCTCTCACAGGTTCTTGTACTCAGGTATACACAGGTAATTGTAACACCTGTCAGCATGTTGCATGTTGCAACTGTAGCAGAATCAGCAATGTAATCCGTTGCCTTTTACCCAACCATTGTTTGTAACCAGAAGAATGTTCAAGATTTTATTATTATTTTCAATGGATTTAAATCAAAATCACGAAACACAACAATAACAACAGAAGAAATTGGACAAGGCTGTGTTTTACAAGTTTAAGTAATGCTGCCTAAATGCACTCCCTCATCGACTTTTCATGCTAAATCCCAATGTAGATCGATCACCTACTGTAGTCTGAAGTGCGTGTATCTGACTATATCAGAAGACAATCATATTTCCTCCCCAATGTCTTCAAGGTCTTAATTACATGAAAAAACTTAAAAACTTGGGGGGGAAACACTAAACTCAACAAAGGAAAGTTTCAATGATAAGTATATATGTATATAGCAAGAAAATGTAGGTGTACGCAAAGAATTTTTTTCTACAAATAAAAAGTAAATAATTTTATACATTTCAGTACTGTATGCAACAATAACATATTTGTCAATTTCTAAATATGTGATCTTGACATATTTTCATACCATGGCAATCATTTTTTTGTGAATCCACTTTTAACCTTGACAACAATTATTGCATTTGTGATCCTTTTTCTTGTTATTCCAACATTTACTTACACATCATCAGGGGTATGAATGCATTTGGAGGTAACTGTGTATTAACAGTGTTTAAAATATTGCACATGTAAAGTGCAGGATATATGTTTTGATTGTGGACTGTGAGAGTGTAAGGACATGGGTCTACAGCTGTAAAACAAAACAGAAAACTGCTGAAGTTTGGAAAATTAGCATGGAATTAATAAAGGTAACACTGAAAATGGTTTTTGATTTCTCTCTGAAGTCCTAATATTGCAGCAGAGATCCTCACAAAATAGATTAAGGGAACACAGTATCAATACTGGACGTCCACCTCTTCTGACAGCCTGGAACTTTGCCATTCACTCTTCTTGTATCATGGACTTTGCAACCAGATTTATAAAACAGGCATTCAAATATCCTCACAACAAGGAGTAAACGTGCACAAGAGCTGCATATGTCCTGATGGAGGATACGAACAATGCTGACTCAGAGGGGTGGATTGAGTGAGGGCAGTGGTTGGGGAATACCATGGGGGAAAACCATCCACATACAATATGTTACATAAATCCTGTACAATATATAAGATGAAGCTCTGGAGTCAGTCTGCTTGCTGCTGTGGCTCCAGAGCGCTCTGTATCAATAAACCAGCTCAACTAAAGTCCCCTGACCTCTTGGTGGTTCGTTGCTACATTTTCTCCGGGTCTACACAACTCATTGTGCCGAGACATGCACAGAGAGCAGAGACAGACGGCACATTGATCTGAAGCTGCAGTTTACATAACACTGATTATAACCCAGAGAATTACGAAAAAGCAACAGTTTGGCTGTAGTATTAAAGCATCGGTGACCATCTGTTCAGCTGCTAGTGCATTCTTTCCTTTAAATGTGTTTTCTTGGAATGGACCTTAATTTAAATGAAGTATCTTCAATAGACAGACATAAACTCCATAAAAGGCTTTCAGTTGACCAATGATATCTTGTATTTTTTTTATTTGTTTATTGGTTTTAATCTTTTATGAGCTACATTATTATATTGATAACATTTGTAAAACTGTGTTAAATGCAAAAGCCGGAGGAATCAGGAACATTTATCTTCAAATCTATTTTCTTCACTGTATTTATTTTTAGACTATGTAGTGAAACATACTCTACTAGCATTAAATCATTATAATATGTTTTTAAAGATCTGTTGAAAATAAGCCTGATATATGAACTTCACAATGTTTAGGATTTTTTCTCATTAGATCTGGAAGGATTTTCTGTTGTGTTGTTGACAAGGCTTTTTCATTTTTTTCCCTCCATTCTTATTTATTAATTTGTTAAGTCATCATCATCAAGTAGGCCTGCAATAAAATGTCTACTGTGATTGTTTACAGGAGCAGATGTATATCCAATGGTGTCCCTGTCTAATGAAACACTTGAGAAGGGGTTTCTTTAAGTGTCACAATCAACACCCTACTTAGTGTTCAAACACTCCAAGCACAGTAGCACTAAGACTATGTTGAATCTATTCTTAGACCTTGAGGGATTTGTGTAGCAATAATTTTCACTGTAGTACCATGTTGTCTGTCGTCTACTGAATCAGAGTAAAGAATGGGGATAGTATAAAGACCTAAGGATTACATAACTTGTTAGTAATTTAGTTTGTTGTCAGAATTGGGTGTAAGCCACAGGGTGAATGGATTTGTATGTTACTGTATATGAACCAAACCATGACCTTTGCTTTGTATTTTGAAATACTGTACTGTACTATATTTCTGGAAATGTGACAACTGGGTAAATGTGTCTGCTAATAAATAAATAAGTACACAACAACAACAACAATAATAATAATTAACATTCTGTAACACGAGGACCAATACACTTTTGGTTTTGTTGAGCACTTTATTTTCCTTACATTTTTATTATTGAAATGCTAAAAGAAATGCATCTAAGCTTCAGCTGACATATTTTAGAATCAGACAGGGCTGTAATAGTGCACTGAGTATTGACTAACCTTTTGAAGAAATATATATTTCTCTTTCTACTTACACTTTCATGGGAAACTTGATGGGAAATAATATGATGGAATATTTTCTAAGCACTTTAAAATATCAAGAAATATTTCCAGAAAACACATATTCATTTTTTCTGACCTTTTCAGTAGAACTGCCCTTTGTCTTATCCCTTTTACAATTACAAGAAAACAATACACAGGCAATATTTCATAAATAAATATTGTTTTGTGGTTTTATTCTTATGAATGTGTTATTTTTAAAACATAAATCTTCAATTTCCAAATACCGTGTTTTGCACAAATGGAGCATCACACATGTAACTGAAGAAAGTAGTGTGCGATTTTGTTCTGTGAACCTTAATAGAAGATGATAAGCTAAAGGGAATGTATGTTTGATGTCCATGAGGGAGTGTATCCCATTAAGAAAATAATGTTCTAGAAACATGTCATTTCAATGCCTTTCCAGGTTTGATAGAAAGCTGCATATTCCCACCTCACAGTCCCTTGGGCTCTGTATAAATCTACATTTCTTTACAGAGTCCTTCAAAGAGTGAGAAACCACAAGCGTTTGTGCAAGCACACTCACATCAGTAATTGAATTCTGTTCCACAACTATATAAAAGAAGGCTGTAGACTTGAAATTCAGCAGTGTGTGTGTCGAAAACCTACAAATCAGTCTAATTTCTTCACGTTACATGTGCAAAAGCTGGATTTCTGTTTCTAAAAGGCACACAACTTAACAGGCTGTTGTTGAATCTGATCAAAGTGCGTTTTTGAACATTAATACCTAATGTGTGTATGTTTGCATGCCTGTATGCATGTATGAGATCAGTTGATCAGTTCAGATGAAATCATCTCTGAAGCAAATATACCTAGAATTTTTTATAAAATAACATTCAGGACAAATAAAGAAAAAACAGAAACTGTCCCCAGTAATAATTTGTAGTTTTAAACTATATGTCTGCTGTACATATATTTCAATCGTGTTTCAAAATGTATACGTTAAAACATAACAAAAGACAGACAATTTAATGTGTGTGGAGGGCATGGGACTGAATTACATGGAGTTTTTTTTTATTTAGTTCATTTTTGCTTGGAATTGCAAGGAAGCCTTGACCATTTTACCCTCTTTGATAATGGATGAAAATGAAATAAAGACCCAGGCAGGCAGTCCCAGACTCCCCATTGGCATGACATTCCCATGCTCTTCATAAAAGAATAGAAGAGTGATGAATGGCTCCAGGAGCAGGTACATTATTGGGCTGGGATGTTATCTCTTTAGTGGTGTGCCCGTTCTTGTGATAACCAATAACACACCATCTCTGATCAAACAGGATTGGTGGAGTTGCACACTGATGCTTGTAAGTGAATGATGGAGACCAAAATGTGCACTGACAAGACACCATATAATTCTCAAGGACCTTTAGACTGAAAGAAGACAATATTAAGAGATTATTCTCTGTGTGTTGGAAGGCATTGTGAAGCATCGAATGTAGTGCCAGATGTCTTTGTTACAGTCACAGTACAATAGAACATACTACATGAAACCACTTGTATATGATACCATTTGTATGTATTATAATACAGTGCAGCATGCTTCCAATAGCCTGGAGAATAATTGTTTGCAATCCTGACTTTGTCACTAGCTCTTGTGTGGCGGAAAGGTCCAAGTGGAGATGCACAATTGGACAGGATGTGGGCTCAGTTCTCCTCAGATTCATCATGCCAGAGAGACTGACTAGTTTTATTTTAATTTAGAATAAGCAAATGAATGGCTAAATCATGAATGTATCCTTTGGTCTTTCTTCAGCTACTGCTGCCATTAGTTAATCTTCTTGTTGGCTTACACTAAATTGGGCTTCGTCCAACATGATATTCCAGAACCAGGTCGAGCTCCTTTGTTATGGGTGATAACAGCACAATAGGTATTGTTCCACCTGAACCATCTGCTTTCAGCGTGCGTTCGGCAAGTATTAATTTTCTTAATTAGGGAAACATCATGTGTCTAACATTAGCTCCACAGAGAGGACCAACTCTATTTGAAAAGGAAAAGTGCATATGCTGATTATTCTCACTACCCCATGATGCAAATGCTTCTTTTTGAAGTGCAAAGTTGTCATTTTTAACAGCACATTGGTGGTCTAATTATACATTCACAGGACCCCCCCTATAACAACAGAGAAGCTCATAGTAAGAGTGCATGCAAGGAAATACAATCCCTTCTAAACAGAGCTGTTTCACCGGTGTTTTCTTAAAGGGAGTATTGAAACAGAATGATTTGGGGATCATTAGATTATATTGTTTATAAATATATATTGCGATGCAGGGACATATTTACCTGCTTTTCCCTGCCCTGTGCCACAATATATATACATTATTTGTTAGCTTGTTGGTCACATATTACCACCCAAAATCTGTTCAAAGGATATTCAGACTCTTCTCAGAAAGGAAGAATGGAAATAAACGAATGCATGTGTGTTTATCCATTTGTTTTATGAAAATAAATGCAACAGAGTATTGCTGACCTTTTACAGCAAACTTTTCTCCTCAAAATACCATGCTATAACATATTAGTGGGGTTAAGGTCAGGGGTCTGGATAGAAAGTCACAGCAATTTCAGCACCAGTTGTAATTGTTTGATGTATATTTGCACAGCTGCCAGTACACATTTTCACATTTGTTGTGGCATAATGTTTCCTCTGAAACTATATGTCATGTGTTCATAGTGCTCATTTTCAGTGCTCTCTTGACCAATCTTTGTACTTCTGTACTTTTCAGGGCATTTGTGACATTTTCGCTGTCTCGCAAAAGGTTTCTTATGCTGCCACTCTCCCCATCTTATCAGCTTATTATTGTCTTCTTGAATGTAAAGACGTTTAAAATCAGCAGCAAGTAGGGAAATGGGTTTGATTTAAACCTTCATATAATTAGTGGGTTTTTAAACTTTTTTTTAGGTATGTTTGTCTTTTAGATGACTTCTTTCTTCTTTAGTCAATTGTGTTTATACAGTATATCTACCAGTTTTACATGTATGACTTTATTTTAGTTTAGTTTCTATAGGCACTATATATGTATGTGTGTGTATAGTCTATACATACTTACACACACATACTTACATACAGTACTGTGCACAAGTTTTAGGCAGGTGTGAAAAAATGCTGTTAAGTAAGAATGCTTTAAAAAATAGACATGTTAATAGATTATATTTATACATTAACTAAATGCAAAGTGAGTGAATAGAAGAAGAATCTAAATCAAATCTATATTTGGTGTGACCACCCTTTGCCTTCAAAACAGCATCAATTCATCTAGGTACACTTGCACACAGTTTTTGAAGGAACTCGGCAGGTAGGTTGACCTGAACATCTTGGAGAACTAACCACAGTTCTTCTGTGGATTTAGGCAGCCTCAGTTGCTTCTCTCTCTTCATGTAATCTCAGACAGACTCAATGATGTTGAGATCAGGGCTCTGTGGAGGCCATACCAACACTTCCAGGACTCCTTGTTCTTCTTTACACTGAAGATAGTTCTTAATGACTGTCGCTGTATGTTTGGGGTCGTTGTCATGCTGCAGAATAAATGTGGGGCCAATCAGATGCCTCCCTGGTGGTATTGCATGATAGATAAATATCTGCCTGTACTTCTCAGCATTGAGGAGACCATTCATTCTGACCAAATCCCCAACTCCATTTGCAGAAATGCAGCCCCAAACTTGCAAGGAACCTCCACCATGCTCCACTGTTGCCTGCAGACACTCATTTGTGTACCGCTCTCCAGCACTTCAGCGAACAAACTGCTTTCTGCTACAGCCGAATATTTCACATTTTGACTCATCAGTCCAGAGCACCTGCTGCCATTTTTCTGCACCCCAGTTCCTGTGTTATCGTGCATAGTTGAGTCGTTTGGCGTTGTTGCCATGTCGGAGGTATGGCTTTTTGGCCGCAGGTCTTCCATGAAGGCCACTTCAGACCAGACTTCTCTTGACAGTAGGTGGATGTACCAGGGTCCCACTGTTTTCTGCCAATTCTGAGCTGATAGCACTGCTGGACATCTTCCAATTGCGAAGGGAAGTAAGCATGATGTGTCTTTCATCTGCTGCAGTAAGTTTCCTTGGCCGACCACTGCGTCTGCGATCCTCAACGTTGCCCGTTTCTTTGTGCTTCTTCAAAAGAGCTTGGACAGCACATCTGGAAACCTCTGTCTGCCTTGAAATGTCTGCCTGGGAGAGACCTTGCTGATGCAGTATAACCACCTTGTGTCTTGTTGCTGTTCTCAGTCTTGCCATGGTGTATGACTATTGACAGTAAAATGTCTTCAGCAACCTCACCTTGTTAGCGGAGTTTGGCTGTTCCTCAGCCAGTTTTATTCCGCCTACACAGCTGTTTCTGTTTCAGTTAATGATTGTGTTTCAACCTACATATTGAATTGATGATCATTATCACCTGTTTGGTATAATTGTTTAATCATACACCTGACTATATGCCTACAAAATCCCTGACTTTGTGCAAGTGTACCTAGAAGAATTGATGCTGTTTTGAAGGCAAAGGGTGGTCACACCAAATATGGATTTGATGTAGATGTGTCTTCTGTTCACTCACTTTGCATTTTGTTAATTGATAAATATAATCTATTAACATGTCTCAAAAATAGACATGTTAATAGATTATATTTATCAATTAACAAAAAAACATTCTTACTTTACAGCATTTTTTTCACACCTGCCTAAAACATTTGCACAGTACTGTGTGTGTGTGTATATATATATATATATGTGTGTGTTACAAAGCATATTTAAAAATATATTAACAATTATCAACATTGAGACACTGTGTACTTCAACCAACCAAGAGAACAAGCAGGATTCAGAAGTGGATCTACTACTATAGATCATATACAAGTTGTACAATAAGTAGTGGAAAGATGAAGAGAATATGAACTTTCTCTGTGCCTGCTTGCGCTTTGCTAACTGCAAGAAAGCATTTGCTTCAGCATAAATAGATACAAACTCTGTCACCAGAGCGCTACAAAATCAAAACATTTAGTACACCTGTATAACAATATATTGTAACAGTTTGAGTTTTTGTTCTAGTTTTTCAGTTCTAGGTTCAGGTTTCCTTTTAGCAAAGGAACACACTTATTTTTATTGATAACGGGAACTGCCCTTTTATTCAGACACCACAACTACACTACTCTTACAAAAGCAACAATCTGTTAACTGAGACACTCCGCACTCACAGACAGAGGGGAAGGGGAGGAAGGCTGTGACAGTCACTCACTGAGACAGGCTAGGGTGGACAGATAAGGGAGCACACCCAAGGACAGGAAGACACAGCACAGCAAGTCCCACCCCCCATAGTCCCTACAACAATTATGTGAAGTGGGTGCTGCCCTGGCCAAACAGCCTGCTCAAAGTCTTCAGGTCCACTTCCTTTGATCCCTTGTACCTCAGGGACTGGGAGATGCAGCCACTGGCACTCAGCAAAACCAGCAGGTGGCGTTACAATATCTAAAATAATGTCACATCAACAATATGACTCCACCAAGACACTGACAAGACCAAGATCTGCAAAGGAGAATGTCAAGTAGGCACAATCTCTCCAAACCTCTTCATAGCCACTGTTGAAGAAGTGTTGGACTGGGAAGAAAAAATAATCAAAGTAATCAAGCTAAACAAAGCTTATTTGAACAGCTTACAATTTGCCGATGACATTGTCATGTTTGTTAAAACATCTGAAGACTTTCAGCTTAAATATCAAGAGCTCTCAGGTGCAAGCAAGTAAACTGGACTTCAAGTAAAAAGTAAAATCAAAGTCATGTTTAACAGCTTTGTTAAATCTAAAATAATTGAAGGAGATCAACGGATACTTGAAGAAATCCAGTTATGTCAGCCTTGGCAACAAATAAGCACAGACAGATATTATGGAAGACATCAAAAGGAAAGTGACAATGGGATGGAGTGCATTTGGAAGAAATAGCATGCTTCTGAAAATAAATCTAATCTACTCTACTACCTGATTTGTATTTGATCAATGCATACGATTAGTGCTTACTTATGGCTGTGAAACCTGGTCATTAAACACAAAGATGTTATAGAAACTGCAGACAACTCCAAGAAAAATGGAAAGATGTAGGTTTAGAATAACAAGAAAGATAGAAAAATATATGAATGGATCTGAGAACATTCCAAAATATGTGACGTCATTGAAAGAGTGAAAATGTTAAAATGGCAAGGGACCTGACACACTGCAAGAGCAGATCAACGATGGACAAAGGATGCTATCAAATGGACCCCAAGAGATAAAAAAAAGACCTAGAAGATGACCACATAACAGTTGGGAAGATTAAATAATAAGCTTTGCAGGATAGACATGGGAGAGAGGAGCTGTAGATCGAAGCAACTGGAAACATCTTGGGGAGGCCTTCATCCAGCAGTGGATCAATATTGGATGATTTATATATAAATACAGAGGGAGAGAGATACATAGATCCATGTATACATATACACTCACCTAAAGGATTATTAGGAACACTTGTTTAATTTCTCATTAATGCAATTATCTAATCAACCAATCACATGGCAGTTGCTTCAATGCATTTAGGGGTGTGGTCCTGGTCAAGACAATCTCCTGAACTCCAAACTGAATGTCTGAATGGGAAAGAAAGGTGATTTAAGCAATTTTGAGCGTGGCATGGTTGTTGGTGTCAGACGGGCCGGTCTGAGTATTTCACAATCTGCTCAGTTACTGGGATTTTCACGCACAACCATTTCTAGGGTTTACAAAGAATGGTGTGAAAAGGGAAAAACATCCAGTATGCGGCAGTCCTGTGGGCGAAAATGCCTTGTTGATGCTAGAGGTCAGAGGAGAATGGGCCGACTGATTCAAGCTGATAGAAGAGCAACTTTGACTGAAATAACCACTCGTTACAACCGAGGTATGCAGCAAAGCATTTGTGAAGCCACAACACGTACAACCTTGAGGCGGATGGGCTACAACAGCAGAAGACCCCACCGGGTACCACTCATCTCCACTACAAATAGGAAAAAGAGGCTACAATTTGCACAAGCTCACCAAAATTGGACAGTTGAAGACTGGAAAAATGTTGCCTGGTCTGATGAGTCTCGATTTCTGTTGAGACATTCAGATGGTAGAGTCAGAATTTGGCGTAAACAGAATGAGAACATGGATCCATCATGCCTTGTTACCACTGTGCAGGCTGGTGGTGGTGGTGTAATGGTGTGGGGGATGTTTTCTTGGCACACTTTAGGCCCCTTAGTGCCAATTGGGCATCGTTTAAATGCCACGGCCTACCTGAGCATTGTTTCTGACCATGTCCATCCCTTTATGACCACCATGTACCCATCCTCTGATGGCTACTTCCAGCAGGATAATGCACCATGTCACAAAGGTCGAATCATTTCAAATTGGTTTCTTGAACATGACAATGAGTTCACTGTACTAAACTGGCCCCCACAGTCACCAGATCTCAACCCAATAGAGCATCTTTGGGATGTGGTGGAACGGGAGCTTCGTGCCCTGGATGTGCATCCCACAAATCTCCATCAACTGCAAGATGCTTTCCTATCAATATGGGCCAACATTTCTAAAGAATGCTTTCAGCACCTTGTTGAATCAATGCCACGTAGAATTAAGGCAGTTCTGAAGGCGAAAGGGGGTCAAACACAGTATTAGTATGGTGTTCCTAATAATCCTTTAGGTGAGTGTATGTATGTATGTATGTATGTATGTATGTATGTATGTATGTATGTATGTATGTATGTATCTATATATATGTGTGTGTGTGTATCTCCCATTACTTCCAGGTGACCTTGAGTCACTTCTGCCTTTACAACCTGGCTGCATGCTGTGAGGCCTGTCCATTGATATGTCTGCCTTATGTGTCAGGTTGTTTTCCACACCTTATTTAACAAGATGAATGACAACTCTTAGAAAGCAGCACAGCAAGCAAAATATGAAACTCCTCCTTGGTTTGACAGAAGTTGAGAAGCTAATGGAGGTTGAGGGTCAGGGCAGTTTTCCCCCGAAGAAGAGGGACAAGGTTGGCTTTCTGATGGATGTGATTAAAAGGAAAGAAAACAAAACCGCACAAGACAACACAAATCCATAAACTTGCCCTTTAGTGTGCACTGCTTTCATTTAAGTCAACAGGAACATACAACATTCTTATACATTTATTTTTCATAAAAGCTTTTTTATTTATATGTATAATTTGTTTACCTGTTGGCATCGCTGTGAGAGGCATTTAGCTTTGAAGTCCCCAAAAATAGGGAAGCCATGAGAGCATTGTTTCTTGCCGCTCTTGTTTTGTGTTAATACATTTTGTGAAACAAGAGCTGCAAAATGCTCACTGTGCACCGCAAGTCTTTTTTTTTTTTTAAATACCATGAAAGATTATCAGTGTGAGAATGATTTGATTTAATACTGCTAATACTTCTGCAAATAATCCCTGGCGCACACAATTTGTTAACCTAATGCAGTCCCTAGTCTGTTTTAGGGTCAACTGATAGAAAATATCCTTATTCACATTCAGGTCTTCAGTAAACTCATGTGTCCCCAAGAGGCTTCATTGAGCCCAGCATGCACCTAAGATAAAACATGTATGACACGTGTATTGACAACACCAGGAGCAATGGGGTTTCCTATATGCAATACAAACACAAAAGACATAAGCAATTAGGTGTAACTGGTGCATTTTGGCATTTTCAGTGACATTCAACCATTAACCAGTAATTCAAACATTTAAATGTTACTTTTATTTTTATTTTATTTTATTTTTTTATGCATGAACCTGTTTGACAAATCCTTAAGACCTCAAAGTGCAGTGCAGGGCCTTTGGTCCTTGTCTACACTTAATCTAATACATAATGTAAGCATAAAGTTATAACATTGTTATATACACTCAGTGTACAAAACAGTAGGAACACCTTCCTAATATTGAGTTTTGCTCTCAGAACAGCCTCAATTCATTGGGGCATGGACTCTACAAGGTGTCAAAGCCTTCCACAGGGATGCTGGCCCATGTTGACTACAATGCTTCCAATAGTTCCAATAGGCTGGTGGTGGATCTCTACTCAGAAAAGCTCATCTCATCTCATCCCACAGATGCTCAATTGATTTGAGATCTGGTGACTGGGCAGTCCACTGCAGTGAGCTGAATTCACTGTGTGTTTGTTGAACCATTCTTGGACAATCCTAGCCTTATGGCATGGGGCATTATCCTGCTGAAAACATCCAGTGTTTATGTTTCTTAGCCCACTGCAACCACAGCTTTTTGTGTTTTGTTCAAAGTCACTTAAATCTTCTGTTTTGCCCATTTACCCTGTGAATGGCACATAGACACAATCCACATCTCAGTTGTGCCAAGGCTTAAAAATCCTTTTTTAACCTGTCTCCCCCCTTCATCTACATGGATTGAACAGGTCACACCAATAAGGGATCTTAGCTTTCACCTGGATTCACCTCGTCAGTCTATTTCATGGACAAAGCAGGTGTTCCTAATGTTTTGTACACTCGGTTTATACACAATGTCTTTTCCATTGGGAAGAAAATTATTTATCAGATATTGTATTTTGACTGGTAATAAAAATCAAACACGAATACTAATTGACTTTGTTGTCTGAATCTCTGTAATAAAGGAAGAAAATCCTTACCCATACAGAGAAACTTTATTTCTGACAATTTGGTCTTAATTTCTTGTTGCGGGATATAATTAGTGCATTTACCTAACATTTAGTTTATGATGAACTGAACATTCTTCAGTTGTTTTTCTTTTCAATTATTAATTTGAAATCGAAACTAATTTGATACCAAATGCGTTTTTAAGTGATCTGATGCTTATGTTCAAATGGCGCAGAAAAAAGCCTTGAAGTTTTTAATGGACTACACAATAAATGCAATGTCAGAACATGAGTTTGATCTTAAAAACTATGTCTTTAGGCATGTGCATTGAGTTTGGAGTATTATTTGTTTGAATGATCTATGGCCATGCATGAGTAGACACTAAACTGTCTACTCACATCATCCAGTGTCTACTCTACAATGTACTTTATGGGTACCTTTTTAAACAGGGGCATTTATCACAGATGACTGGGACTGGGAGGCTTTCAGTGTTTTTTCTGCCTTTGTTTGTCTAGAGTCAGAACGCATTTATTAAAAAAATATATTGTTCAATGTTTGTATGTATTAATAATAATATAAATGATCAACTTGATAATGCTTATGGAATAACAATGAATAGCGTGCCATTGGTCCTTTTCTGTCTGATCGCCCACTGAGGTCAAAGGTTAGTTTGTTTGCTTCAATAGACTGCTTTGGACATCATGATAGTGTAATGTGAAATATCTTACATAAGCAACCGATTAGTATCAGTGCACAGTTCATTGTAGACTACCACACCAATTATTGCTATATTTGCAAACCGGAAATTGAATTTAAAACAATAAATGATTAAAAACAAATCATGTTCATTTTTAGTTCTACTGTATTCACACACACATATTTGATAGTAATAGTGCTTATTAAATTATTGGAACACTGATGGAGATGAGGTGATATGAAAACTTAAACTTTAGTTACCCTGAGATTCAATGTGCTACAGTTGCTGTTCTGGCACATTCTTGTATGTTTCCATGGTTACCTGAGGTTGACCTTATTTATGTATAATTTTTCTGCAAACCTCTTCTATCATTGCTTCTCCGACTTAACAAATTCTTGCAGGGCTGTTAGAAACTGCTTCTGCTTTCTTTCCAACTTCTACTGACAACCCTAGAGAGGAGCGTTTTAGTTCCCATCCTCATTAGCATAGTCACTGTCCAGTTTGCTTGTGGTGTCATCCATCTTTAGCTTAAGATATGCAAACATCATAGACATGAAATTGAGTCAAGTGGAGGTTTTGTACACCAGGAAAGTGAGAGTTTTTGATCTTCCAGGGCATTTACAGGGAAATGCCACAGTACATCCCTTCTCACAATGCAGTTGAGTACTCTATCAAACCCTTTTGTGCAGCATTCATGCAGAAAAAAGTTGAATGTTACACTTCTTTAGGTATATTCCAGTGCTAGACTTTTATCTATTTTTATTTTTTATGTTTATCTAATGCTTGGAGGATTACTTAAAGAATACATCCATATGGTTATATTTCGTATATGACTTAAGCTGCTTACCTGAGCCAGTCTGACAAGCAGGGAACACATTATTATTTTACCTACATCCCGCCATTTACTGTACAGTACTATAATGGAACTGACAAGCATAATGTGTCAACACTGTACAATTTCCATGAAAATACACAAGAAAAAAATCAACACTGTGCACTGCAGACTATATGTATATCTGCACCTCAAGATCTGTTTTTAGTTATTGTTTTTAATTCAACAGGCATTTGATCTAAATTACCAGTGTCTCATTATCACAGCAACGTGATTTTGCTTGCTATGCCTACACAGTTTATTGGGGAGCATATGTTTGTTTCCCTACCTGAGAACCGTTTCATCCCCTGTGGACAAGAATGCTTGCTTAAAATCCTGTTATATTCTGGAATCCTGCCTGTGTGTTACAACTGAGTAGGAAAAATAGTTAATAAGACACACGCTGACCTGATAGAAATCTACAAACAATAAACGATTTACAAACAGATGTTGTGTGTGTGTGTGTGTATGTGTGTGTGGAGAGGGTGGGTGGGTGGCGGTGCGGGCAGGTTGAGTTTTACCGAGTTTCTTGCTTGTTAAATAAATATCTTGTAGACCAAAATCTTCCAGAATTTTTGTTGATATCAATTCACCACTATATGCATAGTTTTATACTTTTTGTGAATACAAAATAATAATGAAAAGTATGCAGTGATTTGTCAGTAAATGTATACATGTTAGGAGAGATGTTTACCTCATGTTTACTACATGGCAAAGATCTGAAACTGGCATCACTGTAAAGATCAAACTGCTGTAAAACTATACCGGTATTACTTATGGTATGCTCTTGTGATCTTAGCCCCAATAACATATTGTACCACATCTATAAGTGGAAGGTGATGTATTATACAGTACATCTGCATGCTTAGGAATCAATAAGGTGACCGGCTCTTCATTAGGGATTTTTGATGTAAAGCATACGTTCGCCTTGTTCCAGGCCACAGGATGATGTTACAGCTCTGGTTATGAGTCATGTGAATTGTTCCTACTCTTTCATGCATTCTTAATAATGCCAATTATTGAGGCCGCACTCATTTCTTCATGCTCTTGTTATCCATACATACTTCAGAAGCCAGGGGGCAGATGCATTAAACTTAGCGAGCCCATAAACATGGTGCTAGAAACCATTAACGTGTCAATATATTACTCAACTGTTCATAAAACTATGTTGCCATGGTATTTTAATCACATGTTAGTGTGCATAGCAACCCAATGCTTATTGACACAAATACCACTCAATTCATAAAGCTTTTAAACAATACAATCTTGGCATCCTCACATTAAAATGTGCTGCCAGGCAGTCATGTCTCAGTAGTCTGGAGACATGCTTTTCATATGCTTGCATAGACTGCACTACTTTGAAAATATATGCCGCTTTATTCCCAGAATGAAGGATTAGGTATGCACGAGACATGAATTGCTGAGTAATAGGGATTTATTGTTCCTGAATAACTACACAGCATCACTTATAAACAAAAATGTAAGTACTTGTGTAGAGGCAAATATTTAGCAAAGAACCACCACGAGGCCTGGGGACTACAGTTGAGCTGGTTTATTCATACTGACTCCAAAGGGTAAAGCTTCATCTTATTTACTTTACAAGATTTATTAAACATATCGTATGTTGATGGGTTTTTCCCCCATGGTATTCCCCAACCACTGTCCTCCCTCAATCCACCCCCCGAGTCAGCACTGTCCATGTCCTCCACAAGGACATATGCATACAAGAGGGGTGTGCGGCCATATTCTGTTAGCGATGTCCATGTTCTACGATGTTAGAAGAGGTGAATGTCCCGTGTTGATCCTGTGTCCATGTGTCCGTTCTGTGAGGATTTGTCCTCGTGCTGGATGAGGAATAAGGGCATTTGAGAGAGAAATGATTTTCATGGGGGAAAAAAAATAAAAATCATTGTTAACTTCTGTGCTCATTTTCCAAACCCTTCATTTGTAATTACTCATCGTGATTATTAGAAGGATAAAATAGTTACATAATTATGAAAAGTATAATACAATAAAAACACGCATTAGTGCTTCATTCTTTATGCATTTTCCTAAAGTGTATTATTAACCTCCAAATGACATCCGATACAATACTCCAGTCAGTATCAGAGAGAGCTTAATTTGTGGTGGAATCAGCCTCGGTCTCAGTCCCCTCGAAGAGTTGGGCTTCCAGTATCCAGCTGTGATTGGTCTTTCACTGACAGTACTCATGTTACGTGTTGTCACCCATGTCTTTCATTGTATGATTTAACATCATATTATCTGACCAAATCACGCTCTGCTAGGATTTTCTGTTGTGTCCGTAAACCTGACGTAAACTAGTAAACAGGTTAGAGGAGACTGACCAGCAAAGGACTGGGTCAACATGGTCACATGACTTGTCCCTAAGTGAATCATAATTATAAAGAAACTGTGAGCTATTTTAAGAACTGAAGGAAGATAAAATAAGAAGTAAATTGACAAACAGTGGTGCTGTTTTTATTTTATTTATTTTTATTTTCGACCTTTAACCTTGTCTTCATATCCCAGGAGCTCAAACACACACTGGTGTTCGCAAGAGGAACAGGGCAGGGCTTGTAAAATTGTCTTTGAGTCCTGTTGACAGACTGTGAAATGTAAAGAATAAGACTCCAGATTGAAAGGGGTCATTTGTCACTGTTTTATGTTATTTTTAACCATAATGCTTCGGGGACTTTAATTAGAGCACACCATTCCCTAGCAAATTAAACAAGAACATTTTTTCTTATTAAACTGGGCACAAAACCACAATGGTTAATGCTGAAAGCTGTTACAATATAAATGCCTCAGTTGACAGCAGATTCTTTCAAGATTAGCATATAATTTCTCTCAAGTTTAAATCTGCAATTTGTTCTATAAAATACAATTTGTCTGTGTAACCTGGCCCTCATGCATAATCTTTGCTAAGAGCTTTGAAAAGAACTTTAGCAATTTAATCTTAAAACCAAACTATATATTTTGGTAGTGAAGACATATTTAAGACTAAATGAAGCTAAAAGAAAGTAGAATATTTTTTATTAAATTTTTTACACCCCTACCTGCCGAGTGAAATTCATCCACACACCATGTCAGTCCTGATGTCAATCCACGAACTCCACAGCTTTCTTGATTGATGAAAGGTGTCTGTGTTTTGCTTGGAACATGATTGCGTGCCGATTCCTGAGCACGCGTTTTAACCATGAAACCATATTTTTTCCTTATCTTTCTAAAAGACCATAGAAAATACACCTATAGAGAGAGAGATATAAACAGACAGATATTTTATCTTATTTTGCTCCAGTTTATTTACCTCTTTTGCAGGGAAAACAACACAACTGTGCCATGTTTAGTGAAGTGTGTGACACTTGAAGTAGCTGGATTTAGCAAAGCTGCAGCTGCATTTTTTTCATTTATTTTTTAAACAAACCAAACCTGGACTTATGGATGTGAAAAACAGGAGTTCTGCATCTGTGCCTCTTCCACAGTCTATTTATTTCTCTTTCACCGAAGACTGACACTGTCTGGAAAACTAGCGGATCAAAATATGTGTTGAAGGCTGACATTTTAACAAAGCAGACGTGGTTAAAATTGTTGACTTTGATGGCTCATCTCAAACTTCAGTGGGGCCAAACCAAACTACAGCTGTCCAAAAGGAGGTCTGCAGCTCAAGAGATTTCTACCCCCCATCTCTCCCTTGCTTTCGCTCTTTCTATTAACACAGTCAAACTTCTGAGGAGCATAAAGAGAAAGAAAATGGTGTTCGTGGACCAATAGGTGGCTCTCTTCCCTCTAGACCACAAATTCCAATCCAATATCCCAGTGTGGAGACAGGAGGCATTAAACCAAGTTGTATCTTGTCTAAGGCTGTATTCTTTAACAATCCAATTACTTTATCACAATGGTTTTCACAAGCGTCATGGAAAAAAACAGCATTGTATACTAATTTCTAAATCCCATTTACCTGGTTTTTCCCTCCAACAGGTATTGTATCTATAAGTGGTGAGACTGGTATGGTTTCTGTGGTCCAAAATAGTGGTTGTAATATTTTGGATTGTGGTCCATGGTGTAGCTAGGTAAATATCTGTGAACTATATATGGTTTCATTATTTGTGCTGATCAGCGAAGTGTACATGTACATCTAGCAGCCTACAAATCCTGATTCTGCTGTGTTGCTCATGCTCCAGGGACAACAAGAAAAGGTCTCCCTGAAAGAACATTCCCCTCCTGTATGTCTTTCTGTCTGTATTCTGTCCATTTCAGGAATTGAATCGCTTAATATGTTTTCCCAAATTGTACAAAACAGCCCCAGCAAGTCTTTTGGACTTTAGTGAAAAGCCCCAGCTGTGAAGGAAAGCTACATTTCCGGCAGATCTGGACATGACAGATCTGGCTGTCATGTGTGGATCCGGGTCATCATGCAACTATATTGGCAATCTGATCTGACACATTAATGGAAAAGTTCTACGCTTTCTCCACCCAGATTATTTGGGTAGCTGGTTTGCTTTGCATTAGTCAGCTTCCGTACAGGAGCAGTGTGAGGTGGCAGCGCTTACCACTTCGGCAACATCCCAACCCTCCGACTCAATTTAAACTACAATACCATAAAGAAGAGAAGAGAAACAAAAATATACCATGGAATTTAATATTTAAAAAAAACAGCCACAGCAGATTCCTATTCATATAAATAATCTGTATATTGCTTACATTTTGAACAGGACAAGTCACACAATGCAAACACACATACTTAAATGAAATGGGTAAAACTATTCTCTGTGTGCTGAATCAGTGCTTTGCTTTGTATTGATATCTCAATGAGGCCCAAAATACAAATTCCAATTTCAGATCTAAATACATTTGTTGATCATTAAATCAGTATATACATTTATATATGACCCTCAACACATGCAAATGTAGATCCTGGATTAACGTTACTATTCTAAAATCAGTAATATGTAGATGACCCTGGACAAACACAAAATACATAGATTCATGAACAAAATTACTAAAATAAACAAAACAGTCTGTGATGTTTTACCCGAGACACAAACAACACGGTGCATGATTTCCCATGCTTATTTGTAGCACGTGCACAGCTTGCATTCTGGTAGCCAACAGAAATAAACAATGTTTAACACACAATATTAATTATTTCTCAATAAACTGATTTTTGTGCCTATGGGTATTATATAACAGTTGTAGCGAATTAGGACATTCATATTTGTATTATCTGAACATTACATCAGTTCATGCAAATGTGGAATTCTATGCAGTATTAGGCAATAGAACAATTGCCGTTTTAAGAAATGACTTCTTGTTTACTTAATCTGACAGCTATATTGAAATAAACCTGATTTCTTTAGAATTTCTTACTACTTTTACCAAAATAAAATAGGATAGTGTAGGGGTACTCCAATCTCTCTCTGTAAACTGCCGCTGTTTGTTTACACAATATGGAGTCACTGTTTTGTGACATCACAGCCTTGGATTTAGTAATCTTAACATTTATTGGTTAAGGGGATTGTTTTTAGTCTAGTACATGTCACATTTCGAAACAAATCTGGCATCAAAGGCACACCCTGTTAAATACAATTGACTTATTTTAGCTGTACAGATGTCTAAAGGAGGTTTGAACCAACAAGATTGAAGCTTTTTACTCTGATTTATTGCACCTCCAAAGCAGTGGTGGGCATAGGTTTGACAGAAATGGTAGGCAATTGAAATGATGAAGTTGGAAAATAATAACTAGGGGTCAAACTGGAGGATCTCAGCAAAAGGGTAACAGTCTATTCTTGTGTATGTTGACACAGAAATGTAGAAGCATCCTATTACTGCGTAAGTTATGGCGAGAATATTTTCATCTCCGGGGCAGACCGATTATAATGGAACAGGTTGTGAATGCTAACTTGACCTGAGGTTTGACAAACTGAACAGTCTTTATGAGGCATCACTGGAGAACTTGACAAACATTAGTGGGGAAGTCAAGAAATGTTATTGGCAATGTCTTCCATTGCATATTGCTCACCATCCCTGCTCCACAAGCTTTCTCCCTCTCTGTTGCTTCCCTGGGGGCATTGAGGTACAGGCTGGGCTACATTATGATAATTTATCTGAGGTTGCTGGCGTAGAAAAAGGAATTCTAATGCCACATCCCAGCGTCACATTGCATCACTCAAATATCTGCCACGGCACCATCAAGCAGGCTTCACTGAGGTTCATAGGAACAAAATACTCCCTAATATCACAGTGCAGCCACTTTTAATAGTGTAATGAACTAGATCAAAAAAGAAACAAAAATAAAAGACACTGGGATGTTTTTACAGTTCAATCATTTCCTTTTCTTTAAATGCTACAGCCATTCTGCTGTTCAAACGTGCTGTTCTGCTCATTGGGTAATAATGTATTTTCCCACTACACTGATTATTATCCAAGAAATGTGTGCCTGCAGACTGAAAGCATCTGTGATCAGGGATGAACTATGAGAGACAGAGTTTCATCATTATGTAGTTCTCCCTTTTAATCTTTATAAACTGAATTCAAATTAAAGCATCCAACCTCCGGTAGCTATCTCTGACATACTGCCTATGTGGTACAGAGGGAAGCTATCGCAGGGACTCTCACAGATGTGTCTCATTTCACTTATCTATGAGTTAACTGTCATTTGCTGTGGGTCCTGCTTTGCAGTCATTTATTGTGCTCTGAAAATACCCAGGCAGTCAAGGAATGTCTGGTACCATACTCTCTTATTCATCCCAAGCAACAGGAATTATATGTATCAATGTTATTTCCATTCCTCAATGCCTAACAGCTGAAATAATTACAAATGTTTTATTTAATTTGCACTCCTGCTCTGCTTGAAAAAAACAATGTGATGCCAAACTTATCAATATTGTGGGTTTATTTCAGGCTTCTGAATTAACAGTAATGTTTTGATGAAAATTGCTTGTTGAACAGCTTTCCGTGTCTACGGATGATTGCGTGATCATAACCCCTGCAACTGCGACAGTATCGTACAACACACATCATTCTTCATGTCACGGTAATCCTTTCATCTCGGGAGTAGGCTTTCCGTTACCCACATACTGGACCATTTAGAGGATCCTTGTTAACAGTAATTCAACCCTCTTACCTCTCCCATCACCGTGTCAAGAAATTACATAAAAACAGGATATATTCTTGAACTCCTGGCAAAATCACATTTCTTTATAAATGTGTCTAATTTGACATAATGAGATCTGCTACGTTAAGTGATTATAACAATGGTTTAATTCATTTTCTATGAGACAGAACCATATGTCTTGTTCATGGTGAAGAGATCAACACATTTTATTTAGAATAGCAACCCATAGAAATGCAGTTTCTAAAATAACTTATCATGCTTGTTTTTCAAAGTTACACATGGGGATTCATAAAGAATATTAACAAACCTAGGGAGTAATTGTGACTATTATATGTACTGACATGAGAAACCATACAGCCAAAGTGTACAGATAAACATGTATAAAAATAGGTTCCAATCCCTCGTATTGCTGAAATAGTATAAAACATATTTATTTTGAAGAAAGAATCAGGAAAAAGTTTATTTTCAAAGAATGACATATTTCAGATGTAATAAACAAACAGTCATACACATCTCAGTAATAAATATCCGGAATATAGAACATATCTAATAAATAGATATAAATACAACACTTCACAAAATGTCTCTGTCCATAATAAAATATTCTTCTTTAATGGAAACAAGCAACACGAAGGCAGCTTCTAGGGTAAAAATATTTTAGGAAAATCACTAGATTAAAAAGAAAAAAATCTCCTTTAAGTACTAGAAAAATAATATATAAATTGTAGACTTATCATGCCGTCAATACGGAATAAAATATCTAAAAGCAGAGCCATAAATACAGTTTTTTTTATCTTCATTAACAATACATTAACATAAGACACTGAATAGTGTTAATTTCAGTAAAACTGTTCATACACTGGTTAAACCGGTAAGAAAAGATTAACATTCCTGCACTAATTATCACTTTTTTCTCTCTCCTACAAATAATTTATATAAATTCTAAAAAGTTATGTATTGTATGTATGCACCCCTGCCCTGATAAAATAATACACATAGTACATTTCAATCAATGCATGTATGAAATAGGAGAGTATTTTTGGAAATTGTCAGATTGGTCCTTTGATTAAAAACAATTGAACAACAATAATAGTAACTATTTCCAAAAGGTAAAGTTGACCATGAAAAAAATGGAACTCCTTAAAGTTAAGAGAGTAAAAAGTAATTAAGTATTGTTTGGAGGTGCCAGTAGTCGTGGGGATAAAATATAAAACATTTAAATGAAGTCTGAATACTTCCCAATGCATAGTATCTTTAATATTATTACCTTAATTTCTTACCCTGACTTTTGCTCTGAATACATTACATTCTGTATTTTTACTGTTGGAAAATGTATGATTCCAACATGAGAAATATAACATGTTCAGATTTAAACAAATCTATTCTGGAACTTGAAAGGAATGTAAATCACTGATAATGTATCCAAAACTTTTTCTCTCTCTCCATATTATCAAAATAAGACTTAATAGTGTAGACTAATGTGTATTGTGACACAGCAAGGTGTTAATACAGTATAATGATGCAAGGTAATTTAATGTTTGTACATGTAGGCTTGTAACTGCTTTGTGATTTTGTTTCCCTGTGCATCTGTAGTGTTTTGCATTATACACACAATGGCAGGGCTACATGTCCTACATACAACTGAGAAGGGTATCAGAAGCAAGAGTATAATTAAGTATAATCAAATATAAAATATAATACCTTTGTACTTCATTTTAAGATTTATTGCAAACCCCTTTAAAAATTAACATTTAAAGGTACTGATTTCAACCAGCTAATTATGGGATCCCTGATATATATTTGTAGTTATTATTTAAATATGTATATAGATTTATGTCTTTATTTTACATTTTAAAATATAGCATAATAATCAAAGAGCAAAACCAGAAAAGAAAACAAATGTAAAAGAAAATGATCATGGGCCAGATTAAATCAAAACCCACCCGCTAATAGCAAACTACAAACCTGTACATCATTGCGGTTACATTTATGATTATCCAACTAAAATGAACTCCATTGCAGTTTCATGTTCTGTAGTTTTCTATTAGCGGGTGAGTCAAAGTTTTGATTTAATGCCAGCCTATATCCAGTTCTCGACCCTTTAAACTGTCAGTCCTAGAGTCTGGATTGCTTTTTTTAATTTTTTTAACATCAATCTAGGATTTACAATCAGTGTATTACATTTAGGGCTAACAATGTAGTTGGTAGCCAATTATATATTATTGCTTTAAACCCCTAGTTTCACTTGTAGGTGCTGTTGTTTGATCTCTCTGTTAAGATGGAACCTGTGACTTCTGCAAGCTTTGGTTTTAAAAGTGTGTACATGAGACACAGCGAATGCTTTGTAAACGGTTGCATTAATGTGTGATTCTGAAGGCTGGTCAATACTCCCAAACCTCACATGACCACAGGACTGTCAACTAATGAAAGATTTGAAATATGTTTGCTGATGTAACATGAGCTGTCTATAACCTGTTAACAGTCTGGACAGATTTTTGGTTTCAGTTGATAGCCTTGGATTTGCCAAAATAGAACACACACACATATACATCAGACACACACACACACATGTATATTAAACAAAAAAGGACAACCAACAATGACAAGAACTCCCACAGTCCACAATATCAAACCCCCAGGTTTTATGCATGTCTGCTTTGAATGTAATTAATGTGTTCAATTAGTACAGACAAAGTACTGTACAGGCCTGCGGGGTCAAGTCAGCATTTCAGCTACTTCTTTGAAAGCCCTGATTTGAACTGAAAGAAAGAAAAAGGCATTTAGTTGAAAGGAACACACCTGAACCTGCTTTGAGAGGTAATACAATACTTGCATAAACTTAAAGTCTGGCCAAAGGCAAAATGTCTAAATGAACAGTAGCCCCATCACTTGGTCCAGGGGATGGAAGGTCAGGGAGTGTCACGTCCCCAACACAGAAATAAAGAGCATCAGAAAGATAACAGCATGATCTTCTTATGGTTCATTGCAGTCAATCAACGGTTCTTTTCCAAAATCTTCCGGGGATGGGAGAATGGGGGTAAATGTGGCGGAGCGTGGAGTAGCTTTCTCCCTGTAATCCAAAGAGGAATCAAAAAGAGAGAGACAAAGTAAAGGAACGTGGATGACAACACAAGACACTGGAAAGAAGCTCAAAGATAAAAATATATACATAATAATTCCAGGAGCTTCTCAGGTTACTCAGGGAAAAGGGAAGAATTTCTTCTTCAAGGCTTTTAGCTATGTGAGGAACAGATCATACTCACTGGGAAATAGGTTGGTATTGAATGGTGTGGAACTGCACACTTGAAATGCTCTAATTGTATTTCACTCATCCCTTGATGTGTAATAAAGTTGATCTGAATGCTTCCAAACAGAAATACTGTCAGTCTGAGCTTGTGAGACACTCAAGCAAGTCCATTGTTTTGTTTTTGTTTATTTTATCTTCAGTCTCGGGAAACTTTGCAAGACTTTGTGCTTAGTTTACAAGACTATCTGGAGTGAAGCTCCATTTAAATGCAGTTTTACCCATATCTAGATGAGAAAGCCTATCAGTTCATTCTGTTTTCTTCCTGACACCATTGTAGCACCAGTCCCTAAGGTTGGAGCATATTAAACATCATTTTAAATGATTTAAGAAAACAGCTGAGTAAAGATCTTCAGATCCTAGAGACCTAAAAAACGAGGGCACTGTTGTTCCTGACTGGATTGCCCTAAAGAGCTTTTAAAATGTGTTTTCTGAACGCAAACTGGTAATTCAAGGACAATAGGTTTCACTTATACATACTATAAATCAGGATTAGGATTACAATTCTGTCTGACAAGATGCTACATTTTGATCTTCCCCTTACCACAGACGCCTCATTGAAAAATAAGTCAGTGCTATGCAGAAAACTCCATTATGTCAAGATACCAAGACCCAATTAGAGTGCTTCATGTTTATATGATTAATTAATAATCCTGTAGTTTTTACCAATATTAGGACAAATGCTTGGAAAAAAATTTAATGGAATCACTTGGGAACTTAAATTGGGTTTTATTGCTAAACTGCAACATGTATTCTCCCAGTGGCATGTCAACCCAAAATAGCATTGAATGCTCTAATTCATCCTGCTGATGAAAGTGTAAACTTTTGAGTTACATCACAAGCAAAGTATTAATTAAACACACACAGATACGTGTGCATCACAATGAAGTGTTGATGTCTGCACTTCCGGTAATATTTATTTGCACAATATTGGCACAAAAAAAGGAAACAATGTATTGTCTTCTGAGAAAAAAAACTGTTTTATATGACAATTTTTCTGACATTTTAGACCTTGCTATCTTTGGGGCTGAAAAGTATTGATTGTGTTGTCATTGAATAGAAGCTACTGTTAAAGAAAGACCCAAGATGGCAAATAGAAATTTTGTACGACACTTACTGGTTCTGATTTATCACAAGAAAGGGAAAGCAGTTTTTCAAGCCTATCAATCTGGCAAGCAATAAAAAGCAAGTTTATTGCCCACAGGTAAATTCAGAGGTTGTTCACTCGGATCTTAAGAAGCCTCTCACACAAATGCATCTTCTATATGGCGATCTTGAAAAGCCTATTCATTAACAACCGACTACTAGAGGATTTCTTTTCCAAGTAGGCATTGCATTATTTACTTTCAACCTCATATACACAATGAGCGGTCTTATTTCGCTGCTATGTCCTGTGGCTGCTGTAGACTAAGAAAGCTTTGAGGTAATAAGAAAAACGACAGGGAATAGAGTAGAAGACGAACAAAAAGAAAATGGATTCTATTGGTGTGGGTGTTGAAAAGTGATTTATTTTCCATATATTAACGAACAGCTTATGTGAGGCAAGAAAACTATAGTCCCATGCATTTAGCCAGCGGAAGCATTTTCTGTGGCTTTAATGGTTAAAAACTGTATTGATAATGTAAAGAAATGTAGAAAAAATGTAATATTGCAGCACACCACGCAGTACACTCAACTACAGGCATGGGGGTCACTAAAACGGTTCACAGTAAAGCCTTCAATGCATCAGATAAATCTGGATTTTTTTGAACTGACATGCATTTGGCACACATTTCTGCACTTTGAACTACTTCAGGAAAGGTATTTCTTTTGTTTCAGTCTTTATAAAATTAATTGGAAGGGTTATAGAATATAGTAACTAGATAACACTAAAATGTGTCTCTTTCTGTCATTGTATGTTGGTTTTAGAGTTTGGCCAAGGATTTCATAACATTAAGAAATCCAAGAGCATTATACCACTTATTAGGAATGCAATCCAACACTGCATAATGCATGTGTCTAGACTTGTAATGCTTCTTCCTTTGTTATAAGACATCTTTCAAATAACGGTGTATGTACTGTACCCTCCTGCTAAACATATGGTAATGTGCTTTTTATTTTTTCATTCTTTGTCTATCTTAGTAATCTAAATCGTGGGGTCTCTGCAGTGAGAATCTCACTTGGTAATCAGTGTGTCCAGCCAGTTATTAAAATAGAGGAAAATTGTGAATCCGATCTTCACATTGGGATGCTTTCAAGTGTGACAGATTAGGCTGTCCTGACTTTAGTGGTTATTTAGCATTCATTTCCCCTCATTTTAACACCTAAAATCCTTTACGTATTCTAGAGAAAAATAGAACAAATATGCCTCTTTGTGATCTTTTTCCAAGCGTAAAACACATATGGAAAGTGAGATTAATTAAGATTAAGACACCGCACCAAAAGATTGGCATTCGCACCTCTTATGTAAGACTGAGCTCTCTGTTCTATGCACCCCGTGGTTTAATGCAGGCAAAATGCTGAGTCAACATCCGCTATAACTGAAAATCACACCCCTCACAGTGCAAAATCAAGGCTGCCATGGCCCATTCAACTGTGTGCTGGCCCCGGTTCTCTGGGTCACTATCCTAGCGCAGGGCTGTAAATGGTGAATGGTATTAATGCACTCCAACAATTGTTTTGTTCATAGTGGCTAAAAAACAGAGTTTCAGTGCAGTGATGCCTTCGCCAGAGATGACTAGAGCTTTCAAATGGCTTTGTCTGTCAAATTATTTTTCTCATTTGGACATTTTAGACTTTGTTCAAGCTCTCCTGCAGACTACTGTTGGTTTGGGTATATAGTCTATGAAGCCTAACAAGAAGTGAATGTATCTGGTTAATGAGACAATTCATGAATTGGAAACTCAGGCTGGAACAAACACCAGGGGACACTTAGGCCTCGAGGAAATGTTCATAACCCCTGTCCTAAAGAAGAATCATAGAATATGTTAAGGCAAATTAATCTGCATAATACTGACACTTAATTTAGTGTATTATGATTGCGTGTGTGATTTGATCCTACTGTAATAAGTCGGAATTGAAACTTGACATTTGAAAACAACATAAATTACATGAAGTGTGCACGCGTGTACATATGCATATTAATTTTAGATTGCAATGTGACAGGCGGAAGGTTGCTTCATGCCTTCCAGAGTTATGATCCTGGCTTATAGGAAGTGGAGGTGGCATATCCCAAGTGAGAGCGTTAGATTTCTTTCTGTCAAAACCAATGCACCCAGTTAAAATTAAGTACATTCACGATCACTGATGGACAGATCTATTTGCTGCAGTACTTCTTTTGATTTTGCATAATAATTTATTGAACAGAGCTTTTTTCTGTAATGTAATATATTCTGAACTATAGTTGGGGAGGGGAGATGCAAGTTATTAATTAGGCCAGAACTACATGTTGTTGATTATTCCACAATTTATAGTCTCTTAGGGATTACGTTTTATGAAACTGAACATATTTCCTCTCAGGCCGCAAAGAAAATACTTTGGATCGTTCTCAGCCTTTTTAATTAACAATCATCAAGGTGTGAAAGATCTTTCCTCCGAGTGTACTCTACATTGAGAGCTGTAAGAAGACCTCATAAACACACCATGCAGTTTCAATTCATGGGGCTCGCTTGTAAATGTAGCATGACATCATTCCATACGCAGCATCAAAAGCTTCCTATGACAGCTGGCAATTTCAACAACCAAGTTCCCAACATCAGACCTGAGCGCTAGACTTCTCAAAACCTCCAGAAGAACATAGCGTTTTGTATACCCTAAACAAAAGTGCTGAAAAAATAGATTACCCCCATTTTCAAGTTCTTATAACTTTGGAAAGGGAGCAAATGAGAGAAGGAAATATCACTGTACCTTCAGGATTTACTTGACACCTCCATGGTATCTTTCGTTAAATAGACAATCCAGTAGACCAGGTTGAAGGCTCCGAATGACAACGGGAACAGTATACGCGCATATTTGTCTATTTTGCTCGTCCCAGTGAGCTGCTGGTTTAAAGGCATGGCAGACCCTTGCTGCAGAAACTGCGGCTGCTGGCGGGGGACATAGGTTTCCTCAATCGGAGGCTCGCTGCGAGACACCACAGAGTTGACCCTCTTCTTCAGGTTGCTGTTAGAGTCCGAGTTCTGCTGCATGTTACAAATACAATAAAACAATATTGTAGTTTTTCTTTCTTGTCAGAAATTAGTTTTGTCAATTGACAAAACACAAGTCACAGGAGATGCTTGTACTACACCTCCTGGAGGCAGCTAACACTTTATCAACAAGACCTCACTGGCACCCAACCTTGCTAAACAAAGGCCTGTGCTCGGTACAGCCTGCTTTACAATAAACACAGAAAGAACAGTGCTAAACTGATGGGAGGAAAATAAGGAACATTCTGATATGAGCAGGTATTTACTTTAGGAACTCAGTGTGAAGTCATTGCCAACTCATTTGCACACATTTATTCAAGAAAGACATCCCGTTTGAAGCAACGATAATACAAATAGCACCACAAGCCAATAAGCCTTTAAATCAACTAAATTTTATATTAATTCAACTTCTAATAAACAAGTTAATGGGTCACTGTGACACTTATAAAATCTAATTTTACACTGTGATTGAAGATTTTGTGAAGAATAATTTTCAATTATGGATCAATATTTGTTGTATTCACTACTACATGTATCAGATTGATGTTTAAGAGAATGTCCTCTTCAGAACCTGTTTTTTTTTTAATGACATGTATTTTAGACTTGATTGGTCTCTTTCTAATTACCAAGCTGCTTTTGCTTTAAGAATAATCTGAACAGCTTTGTCAGTGCTGTAGAGGAAGGGGGTGGATTTTTGACTAAATTCCATGACATACCAGGTTGTAGCTGCAAATGTCAGCTGCCTATCGCTGTGCACTACCCGTTGTGGTGTAAGATCATGCTGGGAGGAACTGCTGCTTAGTATTTTAATACTGTGCTATTTTTAAAATGACAATGACTACCAATTTATGTAGGATAGCTCCCAAAAGGCACAATATTTTTTTTCTGCTGCCTATAACAAATTAACATATAGTTTTTGGTTAAAGATAATGTAGCCACATTATGCAAATTCAGACAGGAACGACTGCTTCTCACATCAATTGCAGAGCTGCTGTACAATGTACATTCCCCTTCTCTGCACGCCTTTTAAGATCACTCTCTTCAGAAAGCTAACAATTATTCTGACAGCCCTCAATGCCAAATTCCTATTTTGAGGTTTTAGAGAGGGGAAAAAAAAATACAGCTCAGCAAAGACCTCTTGGTTTAATCTAATTTCAAAAGGCGATCTGTGCCTCAAAAGCTCCTTGACAAGATTTGTTATTTAATCTGCCTTATTTAGTCTTTTGCAAAGTGTGAACTGATCTTTTCAGGAAAAGGCTCCTCTTTCATTATATAAGTAGTCTATTTTTAAGGCCATATAAATTGGGTGATATTTAAAAATAGCAATGTAAGGCATTTAAAAAGATTATTAAGGCATATGTAAGATGCACAGTTTTACATAATACAGAGCCACTGTTTTAGAGTCATGTGATTTTTCCTTTTTATTTTTTTCATATGAAGAGGCAATCCGTGTGATGTTTTTTTTTCCAGGTCTTTTGCTAGCATTCAGAACCTCCTCCATAAACTGACAGACTCCAGCGCCACATAAAAGGGTCATGTTTACACAAGTGCATCCAAATATATGAAGCCATCCAATGATAATGTCTGAATACTGCTCCAGCATCTATGAATGCACTTTGTGCATTTGAATTGATTTCATTTACTTATGTAATCTGCTGCAGTACTACAAATGTAACTGCAATATCAGTTCCATACTAAGCCACTTTGGCTGTCTGTTCTTGTCTTGTATCCTATTATCAAAGACGAAGAAAATTACCGAGACAATCTCCTCCTCGCTTCCTGCAGTTGCTGCCTCTAATGCTGCTGCCTTGGCCGCCTTCCTCAGTGATTTCTGAGTCTCAAGATTGGTAAAATAGTTGACAGCAGCAAACTCAATGAGGGCGGAGAAGACAAAGGCAAAGCATACTGCAATGAACCAGTCCATGGCAGTGGCGTAGGAGACTTTTGGCAGAGAGTGCCGAGCGCTGATGCTGAGTGTGGTCATAGTAAGGACAGTGGTGATACCTTGAAATACAAGAGCAGGTTACTTCAGAAAGCACAGCAACAGCAAAGAGGAGCAGACACACCTATTTCCCCAGAGATCAAAGGGACTTGGTTAGATCACTCACTATACCCTCTGTTTAGTCTATGTAGTTCCTCTGTTCTTATGAGACAGTAACTTGTCTCTTGCTACCTACATCAGTTTATTCTAAAATGTATTGCTCATAGTTTTACGTCATTAAACCAATACTTAACTATAATGTAAAACTTCTCCAGAACTACACCTAGCAAACAGTCCACCTTGATTTGCAGTTTGTTACATCTCCAAATCCATTATTTGACTCCTTCAGTGGAACTTGTTCTTTTCTAAAACTATGTCAATTAGCTGAGTTTCAATAAATCCTTTAAACCTATATTTATTTTGTTATAACTATGTTCTAGTATCATTTTATTTAAACTTGTACATTCATGTATCTACTCATGCACAATCCAGACGTAACAGAGATATGATTCAAAATGCATTTGTGTCCAAAAAAAAACCAACCAGCACAAGGCCATCATCACCCTACTGAAGAGATGCAATATGCATATGGACTTAAATTGTGAGTATTTTACTTCCCCTTTCCCGAACCCATCTACCGATATGAGACAATTGTCAAATTGAGAAGCTGAGAAGAAGCAGTACATTCCCAGCACCCTTGGTTACAGGGAACACATTCTGAGAATAACAATGAAAAAAAGTGCTTCCTGTGGTTCCAGGACACAAATCCACCCTAAATCATAACTGATTCACTAACACATCAAACAGATATACACAGATCTGGGGAGGTTTCATACCAGCTACAGTTCTTGCAGGAACAGATTCTTTGTTGATCCAGAACACAACTTGGGACAGAACAACAGTCATGAAGCATGGAATGTATGTTTGAATGAGATAGTAGCCTAGTTTTCTCTCGAGATGAAAACAGACTACCTGCAATGCATATTCACCTGAAATGGACACATGATGAAGAATGATGATGGTTAAAGAAACAAATGAAGTGATGTAGGCTTACATGTAACACGTTTAGAGAGAACAATACTGTCTGATCCAGACATTGCAATTACTGCAGAAACAATCTGTGGGATAGATAGTGTCTTATCCACTTGAGTTCTGGGATACATCAATTTCAGAGAAAGGAAGAGCCCACATTAGCGTAATACATTTTGTTAAAAGGAAGGAAACAATAAATAGAGGACTCGGATGTCCTTAAATGTCTTGTAAGTTGAGTTACTTTCCCAGATTTCTTCCCTTTTAAAAGAATAGTTATTTGACATAATGTAAAACCAATTCTCAAGAAAGTGGTAAATCTTTCATTTAAAGATGCAGTTTCTCTTACAGTCTTATTATATAAGTGTGGTTATGAGGGTTGTAAGAAACAGCACTCAGAGCCAAATACGCCTACTGCTGATCAAATGGACTGAAGGCCCCCTCTCAGATCAAAGGGCTCCTACATTTGGGATATTTCCTTTGCAAAAAATACAATTAAAAAATCAGTGTGTTTGTTTGCTTGCTTCATTTTCCTTTAGATTATAAACCAATAATGTCAGTCATATCAAGTTGCTGTTACTAGGATAAAACAAGTTGTAATTTTATATTCGAGAGATACTGCAGCTTTAAATATGATCCAGCTGGATTTACTAACTCACATTAAAGGAAGGACTCTCTGTTTATGTAAACAGCTAGCCTTGTTTTTACACTCTTGAGAATGTGTCTGCCATAGTTAATAGGTTGCTAACAAAAGTTATTGGGACAACAGTATTAGTCGCATGCAGTCCATAAAAGCAAACTGTAGAAACCAAGCGCAGATATCCACTCAACTGAATTTGCCTTTTCTTTCAAAACGAATAAACTGGGACACTGGAGTGGTGATGTAAATACTTTGAGATAGGTTGTAAGTCAAAATTCCAAACTGGTCAAAAAGCAAGAGCATACTGTGCTTTATTTTTACATTTAAGAAAATGTATTAATTGATTTAACAAACACATTTTATTTTTAAATAAAGACCACCTTCAGAAAGGCATATGGAAAAAATATACATCTTTTATGCAACCACTTTGTCATTTACTGTGAATGAAAAATAGGTTTCTGGGCCTCTCAAGGGGAATGACGCTCTAATTTTCTCATTAATTAGATATTCACATTGTTAATTTCCAGGACAAAAGGAGTGCAGGGCTTTGGAGAGGTGTAATAATGTTTCAGTCCATCTAAAGTCCCCATTTTAGTGCTAAAACCTGAAACACTATATACAGTCTGCAGTAAGTCAAAAGTAAACCTTTTTGAAGGAGCAGCAGTGAATGCTGGGACTATACACAGAATTAGCCAAATGAGATTAGGTGGAATACTTTGTGCTGGTGGGAACCTATATCAGTAAAGTTGGATTACTGCAATGCTTTGTGTAGGGATTGGTTAGGGGCAGTCAACATGTGCTCAATGAAGCTTGTCTCCAGCAATTAGCCAGGCCATGGCACCAGTCTTGATGTCCTGACTCTTTTTAGTGTCAAGTGCAACTAGGCCAATGACCGCTCCAACCCGGTGCTCAGGGAGGGACTGTTTTTTTTCTTCTTCTAAAAACAGACTTCCATCTCTTCTTGTCAATGTCTACCTGTCCAAAGAGGGCCGTTATTTTGGAAAAGCAAGGAGACATCATACACACAACCCCATTGAGCATGTGGGGGCTATACATAAGCAATTCCTGCCGATAATAATCTCCTACACCATCTTCCTAGAATTCGCCTTATAGACTGTGTGCCAAACACTAGGATAGCTGATCTCGGCCATACGATGTAAGCACAATGGCGTAACCAGACAATGCCACAAAGCATGATCCTCACTATCCTCTCAGTACTCTATATAGCTCTAGAACAAACCGGTACTCTTCCAAACTCGGGGGTCATTTAATTTGAATTATGTTTAGTCAGTGCTGAATCTGTCCTAATACATTATACTTTCCACTGATGTTAGTTATAACTTAAGAGCTTGTTAGACTGTGACACCACATATGCTATCCATCATAGAAACTGAATTGAACGCATTCTCTTGGGAAGTTCATTAGGCTTATTTCCTAGTATCTCTTGCATTTGTGAACTCCCTAAGGTGTAGCATTCCTGTTACACTGCATTGTCCTTTACATTCGGAGACCCAAACAATCCACTGCTTCTGGCAAGAGTGTCTTGTGATTCGCAGCCATGCCAGGTTTGTTTAAGGTAAACGGCAAGGTACAAATGAGTTTAGATCAGTTAAGCTCCTTAAACTGTCGTACGGAAGGTTCAGAGCTTTAAGAATGTAGAGGTCATCAACACCAAAAGCATAATTTATTGGCTCACTTGAACACAGGCTGTTATCCAATCTGAGGACATTTTAAATTGTGTCATGTTTTCTGAAATGTATAAATGTTTGTACTGAGTTGAACGAAGAAATGTCAGATTTAATATGTTCCATTTTTGTCTTGTAAGAGTAAAGAAAAACACAAACTCAGGAGTCTAATTTAAATTAAATAATATGTTCTTCCACACCCCCAAAAAAACTGAAATTAAAAATATAAATTCTAACCTATTTAGTATTAGGACATGCTTGGCTATTACATAAGACATCTTCATGGACAGACAAGATAACTGAATATAATCTAAACATTTAAAAAACAAAAAAACACTGTATAAGAAATGAACCTAGCAGGAAGTATAACATTAATGAGTTTCTAAAGATATCCATATCAAAAGTAGCCAAATTAAATCCATCCTAATGATTTGAATGTCCCCTCAATTTAGACCAGTTGATGTTCTGAAGTACTTCTAAGAACATTGCAATCTTCAAGGACCAGCAATTGCACTCATTCAAGTAAAAACAAATAGTGCAAATTAAAATCTAAATTAAAAGGATCAGAATGATACAAAGCGCTCCTTGTTCCTAAGGCAAAAACGTAACAATTGAACTGGATCAGTCACAATACAAGCCTTCACAAGCCTTGAAAGTCCAACAAATTAAGAATCTGCATCCTAAAATGACCCATTTAAGAACTTTTTTTTTCAACTGTAAAGATTTGCCAATTAATTTTTTTTTTCACAAATATACAATTAATCTGAGCCATACAGCTAAAAGTGCTCATCAGTCTTTTTATGAACATATACATATATAAATACAATCCATAAGGAGTCTCACCCTTCAATTAATAATAATAGCAATATACTGAAGACAAACCCTTCACAGTTTTATAGTAGACACCCAAAAAAGTGGAGAAAGTCCAAAGTAAATCTAGTAAATCCAGCCTTAAGATTTATACCTGCATATTGTGTTTTTTGGGGGGGGGGTTGGAAGTGGGAGGCGTTTTAAAGTATATAACAATGTTACATGTAAACACTGCAAATGTAGCTGAATTATTGGTCTTTAATAGAACATCCCATGGCCTACCAAATACAGTCCTAGCAGGAACTGACTCCTTATTGATCCAGAAAGACACCTGAGAAAGTATTACTGTCATTATGCACGGAATGTATGTCTGAATCATGAAGTAGCCCATCTTCCTTTGCAGGTGGAAGTAAACTGTCATAACTATGTATTCACCTGTCAGAAAACAAATGGATTTTTTTTGGGGGGAGGAGGGAGCACAGTTTAAAAGCAGCAATTCAAAACAGTTCAGCATTCCATCAAACAATATCACCAGCTTTCTAATTACTTCTGTTACAGTTACGTTTGTCTTTATACTTATATGAGAAAAGCATACAAGCCTTCCTTTGCATTTCAATCTGGACATTCTGCGAGGGTAAACAGCATTTTAGATCAATATATTTAATCTGTGCTTACAACAAACAAGTAATTGCATACCTTGCACAGCATTTTTGTATTGTGAATTCTGAAGAGACTAGCCATTGTATATGGAAAACGTGAAGTCCATATACCTAGCGAATTAGGGGGTCAGTGGCGTGCTCACATGCAGGACTGTGTGCATTAGCACTGATGCTGTCTGATTATATTTGGACTATTTATTTATCCAGCGTATTTCAAACAATCACTAACATTAACACTAAGCTGTCCTTTTCCCTTCTTCCTTAGATCTACTTACATATTCAGCCAATATCAGCATTATTATATTGCAGGTTATATGTGTGATATTCCAGAGGATCTCCATAAAGCATTGGTGGATAGCTTTAGTATATGAATGCAGTATAGAATTTAGAGAAACAAAGAGGCTAAATTAACCATTTTCCAAATCTATCTCGTTTTTAAAATAAAAACCTACAAGTCTACTTGACAGTCATTCAGCTGAAATAAATATGCCCCTTACCTGTGTTGGATTTTAACGTTTCGCTTGACACAGTCTGTCCTATTAGATCATACTGAAGCAAACTTGATGACTCTTCAGGTACTTCTACTGAGTATAGTGGTCCTTTCTTCCACGTATAAATGATTTCACTTTTGGGGTAGGCATCTATGTTTTAAGTAAAAAGGATATTGTCAGTCATGTTTTCTGAGAAAATATTAATTTAAGAAAATGAACGAGCCCCTCTACTATCACCCACCACCCCCAAAAAAGAAGAACATGTATATATTGTAACGTGTCACTGCACCTAATAAGGGGTTGATAGGGGAAAGATGGTGTGGTGGGGGGGAGGGGGCACAGGGAGTGGGATAAAGTGGCAAGGGGGACAGTGTGTTCAGTCTCTAACCCCTGTGTGTTTATATTACAATATAAAAGAAAATGAATCTTACAGCTACCAAATTTTAATGGACATGCATGCCCATCCATTGGGAAGTTCATTAGTCTCATTGGACACTCTGCATTGATGGTAAGTCTGCAATTGCAAAAACAAATTACTGCATTTTATTTGTGTGTATTGTTCTTCATCACAGTTCAATTTATAAATAAACATTGCAGGTCACTAACTATTATATAATTAAGGCAATCTTATTGAACCACAACTGTTATCACCACTACAGCAGTTGTTCACACTGTCCACTAAGGTCCACTATTGCTGTACTACTACTATGTGTAACCTTAGCACTACATATCTTGCACACAGCTCATTGTTGAGAACCTTGGACAAAGGCAGCAGACAAATAAAATAATGATTATTATAATCTACCTCATTGTATAGAGTACCGTCCCATTCTGCATGATCCTGAATAGCTTGTTGGGAGTGGTCATGTTGTGCGAGATGGACTTCTTGCCATTTCTGAAGAAGGTGTCAGGAGTCCAGATCTTACTAACCATTAGGTTATTGAGTCTAAGGATTTCAATGGGCCCATCAAACTTCAACCTCTCATCAATCCATGTTTGCCTGAAGAATACATCCATGGTGTATTCCTACAATGGGTAAAATGGTGGACATTTGTATTTATTTATCCAGAAGTCAATCAAATCAATGTCACAAAAAAGCAATTGTTTACTTCTAAATCCTGATGAGCGTGAACTCCAAAATACTTTATAATGATTCATATTAATGTCAAGAAAAATTGTATATCACATTGATTTTCTTCTGCTAAAGAAGCTTTCAAAAGCTACCACACCAGACTCCCCTCCTTGTTTGAATATACTTTTATATATATGAAATAATAGATAAAATATTAATGTTAGAATCATTTTTTGGGTGGTGGATTAAATTCATAAATCTATGGCTTAAAACAATACCATGGGAAGAATTTAATGAAACTACAGGAAATCCATGATGCATTTTGCTAATATGAAAGGTTTATGTCTAGTAATTCTTATCTATGATTCTGTCTGTCAAAAAAGCATGATTAAAAGGTGTATGTAAACTGCAGCTATACATGCCTAGTATTGGATCTGCCTATGGGAATGCCACACTTTGTCACATGGTGATTCAGATAGATTTAGATGCAGTGAAAATAGTGCAGTATGTAACGAAAATAAAACGCCCAGTTAAGACCTTCACTGACAGGGATTGTCAAGCAGATTAAACTTTCTAATCTGCTTTAATGACATTCTGCCCAAATGCCAAAATAACGAAGGCAGTACGAGCATGACTTGAGGCAGTGGACATGCTAAAGCTCAGAGCGCTTAGCAATTCTAATAGCTTGTCTCTAGGAATAGGCAAAATAAAACACAAAACATTAGTAACACTCGTGCACAATGTGTGTTCACGCAACTGAACTTTATAGAGAGGACAATAATACTACGTACCATTTCAACATCTGAAACAGGACCAAAACTGGTAACATAGATGTCTGTTTTGACTTCAGTGACAGGACCTAAAATAGGTTGTTTGTTTAAAATCATGAATATAATCATCATTAAAGTCCTTCAAACTCTTGTCATCAAACTCAAAATGGCTTTAGAAACACACTACAATTGGAATAAGGCAAGATTTTCTATTTCACATTCTTCACACTGCTGCTTTAAAATGCACTGACTGAGTTAAGACTTCCTTTCAGTGCAATTACTATAATAATTACACTTTTTATTGGTTGGCCTGTGCTGTGTAGAGTCTAATTGGTCAGTGCATAATTTAATTGCTCAGACATAAAAAGCACTCCAGGGCAAAAGTACATGACAGGGAAATTAATCAGATGAGCTACACTTCACCCAGACACTACTTTCAACAGTCCCAGAAGAAAGGGGCTGTCCCAGGGATCTCCCACGGCCTTTGTACAGCGCCAACTTTCTCAACACCTGTCACAGTATCTGTCTAAAACTTCACACCCCTGTCCTCACACACTTCACATTTGCGACGGTACCTCCAAATCCAGGTCGTAGCCTGTTGTCATATCCATCCAGCAGCCTGTCCAAAATACGCGTGATGTTTTCTGAATAGATGCTCACTTCAGTGTGCTGGTTTCCCCAGACAGTGCCATAACTGAAATCAGACCTCCAGTTATTTGTTGCCAACTCAAAAAAAAAAGAAAGTAACTTACCTGGCATCGCCTTGTGCGGCAGGTTCAAAGAAACCCCAATACATCACAACTAGCGCTAATGGAAACAGTGTTGCGCAAACAGACCAACACATCGATGTATTCCCCTTCTTCTGGTGACACAACAATATTGTAGCCAGACAGCATACTCACCAAACCAGGAGAAAGCAAGTGAGCAGGAAAGCCATGCCTTTTGCACACACCGCGACCACAAAGCTCTTGTCAACTGTGAGAATTTGCGCATCCCATAGTTTAACGCTCCTACAAAATAGGTTATCCTAAGCCCTAGTATAAACCGGGCAGCTTTTCCACCCCGGATCCTTGGTGCGGCTGTGCCTCCTCTGCCTGCCTCGGCAGACACACTAAAGAGTTTTATTAGAGGCGGACCCGGAGCCTTGACAATAATCGAATAAGGCATTATGGGAGATTAAAGCCGGGAAGAAATCCACGGGTAGTTTGGGCAGGGAATTAGCACAGGCACCCGTTAGGAGATTTGGACAAGGCTCAAATGTCCTGCTGTCGGAGATTACGCCAGAGAGGACTGCTATTGCTCTGAGAGGTAGAGAGAGAGAGAGAGAGAGCATTCCCACAGATGTTAATTCATCATAAAGTTGAAAAGATAATAAAAAGCTGCATATTGTCCAGCCTGACCTCAGCTGCATCCCCTTGCTTGGGCTTTTCATTAAGAGTGGCACCGCAGTGTTTACGCAGCCGTCTTTTCTTCGGATCTTCACCAGTTTAGTGCATTTACGAATGAAACCTATTCAGCTACCAAACACGAACAATATATGATGCACAGGTTATACATGTATATATATATATTTTCATTTCTTCTCATTTATTTTTTATTGAAGCAAACTTTTGGGTTATATTTGATTGTTGAAGTATATATTGGTGGTGATAAGGGAAATGGTCGTTGACCTCGTTTTTCAGTTATTGCTTTAGGAAGAGGTGGCTACCAACTGCTCCTTCAGGGACACAACACCCCAGGTACTCTGTTATATAGCCCCTTTAAAACATTGCTTTCTTAAGACCTGTGGAAACTTGTAAATTGGTCAAATTAAGAAAATAATTAGTTGTGTCAGTCAGAAGGAAAACCAGAGGACCCTGCAGGGCCTCTGTGGCTGGAGCTGACCTCCCCTACACAGAGTGTTAAGTCAGCGCCAGCATGCTTTATAGGAATAAGACTTTATTTTAACTTCTATTGTATAATTTAGTTTGATGTACTACTGCATATGAAATGAACCATAATCTTAGACTGCTATTTTAGCAACAGTACATCAAAACCTTTCACAAGTAATGCGTAATGAAAGAGCCTCTCTTTCCGTGTAACTGTTGCTATCCAGACCATATTAATATTTCTGCTATAAGTGCTACCCCTGTATATATATGGTGAAGATATACATACATACAGCTCTGGAAAAAATTAAGAGACTACTTAACATTGATTTCTGAACTTGGACTGGTCTCTTAATTTTTTCCAAAGCTGTACACCTTCACCATCAGCCTATATTGATCCACTGCCTGATGAAGGCCTCCCCTAGATGTTTCCACTTGCTTTGATCTGCAGCTTCTCTTTTCCATGTCACACCTGCAAAGTTTATGTTTTCATCTTCCCACGTACAATGTGGCCCCATCTTATTTTTTATTTTCCTGGTATCCGTTCAATAGCTTCCGTTGTCTATCTTTGATCTGTTCTTCTTGCAATGTGTCCGGCCCATTGCCATTTTTACATTTTCATTATGTCATATAATTTGGTTTCTTCTCGGATATATATATATATACACTCACCTAAAGGATTATTAGGAACACCTGTTCAATTTCTCATTAATGCAATTATCTAATCAACCAATCACATGGCAGTTGCTTCAATGCATTTAGGGGTGTGGTCCTGGTCAAGACAATCTCCTGAACTCCAAACTGAATGTCTGAATGGGAAAGAAAGGTGATTTAAGCAATTTTGAGCGTGGCATGGTTGTTGGTGCCAGACGGGCCGGTCTGAGTATTTCACAATCTGCTCAGTTACTGGGATTTTCACGCACAACCATTTCTAGGGTTTACAAAGAATGGTGTGAAAAGGGAAAAACATCCAGTATGCGGCAGTCCTGTGGGCGAAAATGCCTTGTTGATGCTAGAGGTCAGAGGAGAATGGGCCGACTGATTCAAGCTGATAGAAGAACAACTTTGACTGAAATAACCACTCGTTACAACCGAGGTATGCAGCAAAGCATTTGTGAAGCCACAACACGTACAACCTTGAGGCGGATGGGCTACAACAGCAGAAGACCCCACCGGGTACCACTCATCTCCACTACAAATAGGAAAAAGAGGCTACAATTTGCACAAGCTCACCAAAATTGGACAGTTGAACACTGGAAAAATGTTGCCTGGTCTGATGAGTCTCGATTTCTGTTGAGACATTCAGATGGTAGAGTCAGAATTTGGCGTAAACAGAATGAGAACATGGATCCATCATGCCTTGTTACCACTGTGCAGGCTGGTGGTGGTGGTGTAATGGTGTGGGGGATGTTTTCTTGGCACACTTTAGGCCCCTTAGTGCCAATTGGGCATCGTTTAAATGCCACGGCCTACCTGAGCATTGTTTCTGACCATGTCCATCCCTTTATGACCACCATGTACCCATCCTCTGATGGCTACTTCCAGCAGGATAATGCACCATGTCACAAAGGTCCAATCATTTCAAATTGGTTTCTTGAACATGAAAATGAGTTCACTGTACTAAACTGGCCCCCACAGTCACCAGATCTCAACCCAATAGAGCATCTTTGGGATGTGGTGGAACGGGAGCTTCGTGCCCTGGATGTGCATCCCACAAATCTCCATCAACTGCAAGATGCTATCCTATCAATATGGGCCAACGTTTCTAAAGAATGCTTTCAGCACCTTGTTGAATCAATGCCACGTAGAATTAAGGCAGTTCTGAAGGCGAAAGGGGGTCAAACACAGTATTAGTATGGTGTTCCTAATAATCCTTTAGGTGAGTGTATATATATATATTTATTAAAAATAATAAAAAAAGGTATATGAGAGGTGGGGGCTGATGAGGGGTCTTGTGCTGCTTTTCAATTATAAGTAGACCTGGCAAGATGAGTGCTGAAGATGTTTTCTAATGATTTCAAGGAGAAATATTACAAAAATATGAATCACAGTTTATTTAAAAATAAAAACAAATGGTACATACAGTATGCTGTTTTCTCATAATATAATAGCCTTTCACACACAGCCAGACCAAATATAAATCACACAGTTGTGGTTAGAACCAGTGTGAAAAGCAGGGCATATTTAAGCCTTTTGCATTGCAAGATTATTATTATTATTATTATTATTATTATTATTATTATTATTATTATTATTATTATTTATTAAAATAATGCATATTTATTTTGCCAGATACCATTATCCAGGGAGAATTACAGTTTACGCAATCAGCAATTTAGGCATTACAAAAGTGCATTCATAGAATCAATCCAAATTTCAATTTAAACATTTAGATTAAGTGTTTAAATGTGCAAAATATGAGCATAACACAAAGCTAGTTATGTGACAAATAGCCTATTGTTTCATATCATATCATATGCTCTTGATTAAATGGTGATTTTTATAATAATTAACTTTAACATTCACAGGTATAAGAATACTTGGGTTTATTATAATTGTAATAAGTTGTACCACCCATATCATATATTTAATCTTAATAGCTTAATGTAGGATGAAGAAAAAGTGTCTTAGACCTGAAATGATTTGAAAACCTTGCCAAGTGGTTTAATGTGCTCTTCACTTCAGGAATTTATGCAGCAAGATCCCGTTGTGAAATCCCCTGTGTGCGGAAATTGACAGATGTCCCCATTGGTTCATCCAATAATGTCGAGAAATAATTCAGGGATATTTCATCTGCATTTACGTAATAGAGGCTAAAATACAAATGCCTTCTCAATCTATCTAATTTGGTAAAAGCATTTACTGTTTTAGGGTGTAAAATCAATGTTCAGTATGTAGGCTGCTTATTTTCATGGTTTTTAGAAAATAGATCAAGCCATCCAATACCTATACAGCTATAAGGATAATTATGTAATCACATCCTTGTTTGCTTCATCCAGAAACGTCACCCTGGAGCAATAGTACTTCTAAGCATGAAGGAGCCTCCACCTCAGTTACCCCAAAAGGGGGAGATACTGATAAAGAATGTGCAGGCTATTTACCTTCATCAGATATTTGCATCCCTCTAACAAAACAATGTACTCACTGAGGCACTGAGAAGGATGAAGCATACTGATTAAACCATACAAGCTGTTTGTGTAACTTGCTTTGATCAAATGTATCATTTGAATGCTTGATGTGACTGCATCTTCTGGGTGGAAAAACATATATAGGATACTAGTCCTTGTACTTGGAACCAAATGTCTCTAACTAATACTATGCCGTACCACATGCAGGGTTAATCTGCAAGGATTTACTCCTGTCAGTGGAATGCAGCATGGAAATAAAAACAATGGTGTGATCTCATAAAAGATTAAAGTGTATTAAATAATGTAATGAGTGGTTTGCTCACTTATTGCCATGCTAGTGCTTTATGATTACGTGTACCCGCTCCCCCGCTGTACTCTGCACCCAGTTCTTACTGTAACGTTCCACAAATTACACATTTTGGCAGCTCTCGGTCTGTATCAGATGCTCACTGCGACTTATTGACACCACACGAGCGGTGAGCTCCATTCAAAACAGATGGTTTGAAATAGATATGCGTAGAAATGGATTGCCCCCGATTCCAGCCTGTGAGGCGTCTATACTACATTCTCCAGGCATGTTGTTTAAATATTAATTATGAGTTATATCACTTATTGCTTTTTCATATACATATAAATGACAAAAGTAGAAGTAAACAATAACTTTTTAGGTACACATCTACACTACACTGCCTTACTAAATATCAAAACAAGTCCTTTATACCTGTGCCCAGTTAAATTACTAAAAAATGCATTGATTACAACCATCCCCACCAACAACTGTACATGCCATATATTCATACAGTACAATATCAGTATAATGTTATATTCTAAAGGCTCTTATTTCAAAATCTGCATACAGATCCCTTTGGAAGACAAAATCCCTAAGCTGCTGTTCAGTGCCATTTAATTACAGTGGGATACAAGAGGAGGGCTGGGATAACAGTTTGGGTTGATGGGTCAATAACTGGTCACAGTTACTGGAAGGAAGAGACAAGTAGGTTCCATAATCAGGGAGATACGGAATATCTGTGTAAGACAGGGACTGCATTCCTACTTCAGGAGATGGTACTTTTTGAATATTAATCTCTTGATGTTGTCTGACAGTAAGACATTCACATTCATCACAAAGTATGTCATGTATGCTTATGAGGCCCGGCCAAGTCTACTCTAAAGCACACAGGACACACTCAATGTTATTAATATGGAACATTTTAATTTGAGTATGACTATAGAGTACTGTTCTTGGATTCACACAAGGACTGGTAATTTCTCCAACTGTGCACTAAAGTAGAGAACAGCATAGCCACTATGTCTACTGCAAGGGCATTGCTATATTTGTAATGTAATTAAACATTGCATACTTTTTGTGAAGTTTAAACAAAATAGTGAATTGCCAATTCCAATAAGAAATATCAATTTTATTAAGTAAATTATTTTTTTCCTGGCAAGCAGACAAATATGTTCCCCCCCCACCCCAAGCCTTTAAAAAAACACTTCAAAATGCTGAAGTATTTTGAGAAATAGTTATACACATTACCCAGAACCCCCTGCAAATCGCCATGTTTTTTGTTTAACCTCTTGTTGAAAGCTTCATAATAGCCATTAAGATGTTTGTATTTATTAACAGAGAACAAATGCGAACTAAATAAATAAACAGTATGATGTGCATCTTTTGATATAACTGACAAGTGTATAGGCAATTTGAGGGGCACTCAGGTTAGTACTATCTGTCTCCATCACACGTATGAGCAGACCACAGTCCAATGTCTTAATATAAAACATAATTTTTAAGACGCTGTAAAATATCCACAGCTTTTGCTTGACCTGTTTGTGATCAAAGCTTCTCATTGAAATCGTTTTTGGAGACAAGGGGCCTTGCTGTGTGCCAGGGCTCCTCTCACACCGGGGGTGCATGTGCATGTCGTAACTGGGTTGAGGGTGCCGTGCTGACGGTGTGATGCTTTCATTTTCGGACAGGCTTCATATGCATCCATGCGCCCTTTCTCCCTTGCGACACACTGTATTGCACCTGTCCAGAGACCGTAGCTGCCCGTGTGCGCCGGCCGGGACATGTGATGCGCCCCCTGCCCCCTGCCCCGCTGCCAGCCCCGGTGGGCACCCTGGCAGCGGCAACACATGCATCGCCATCGAGTCAATGGACACCCATACCTGCGCATGGCTGCGAGTGTGCTGCTGCCTCGACACTATTCGCGGGTTGCAGATCAATTCGTTGCTTTGATGATGATTGTAAGTAGTAGTATGTGTAGCCTATAATAGAAACATATCGCATGGCCGCATCATGGTCATAGATATCTTTCTTCCCTAATCTTACATAGCAGATGCCCAAATCCTTTAAAGAAATAAACACGTCAATGAATCTATTCTAATGTAGCATTCTCACGCATTTATTTACAAATAATGCACAGAAGACTTAGCAGGGACTTTTGCATTATAATAAAAAAAATTGTTTTTGACATGCATGCATACACACACATATATGTATTCTGCATATTAGGTGAAATATGTTGGCTGGCTGTAGTGTGCAGTGTTCAGCTGACGAATGGTGGAAGCAGCGCTCTGCAATAATCGTATTTTATTTTTCAGCATAAAGTTAAACACCAGCATGAAACCCCAGAGCAGGCGGATAGATGTGTGAACATGCCATGCAACCTATCCAAAAAAGCGCTGGGGTGGGAGGGGGGCGCAAAGAAAAAACACACACAAAAACGCAGTTTCTTCTGGATTTCTAAATTAAACGCCAGCTTGAAAACGTGTAGTTCCCATTCAGATCCGTAACGCTAGTCACATGCAATCCTCCATTACCGTCCTTTTCTGTGCACACCTATGGTTAATACGAGTTACCCCATTTCTAAGACTATCTGTAACATCGTTTGCTTATTCTGAAATTGTATCCCCTCTAAATCTTTGGGTGGTATAACCTTTGTGGGAGTTGCCTTAATAGCATCTCGGGTTTCTGAATCATTATCATTGCTATTGCCTTTTTTTTTTTTTTTTTTTCCCCTCCAGAAAATAAATCTGCACATTGAATCTTGGACAATTTGGAGTAGCAATAGTCCGTCTTCTTCAAAAGATGTCACATCTACAAGCATGGGTCTGAAGAAGTAGACGGATTTATTTTGCTGGTCACAAACTGCAAGGCTGCGATTCATTTCTCTGTTCTTGTGTGAAGTACAGACAACTCGAACATCTTGTGCCCCCATTTTTTCTAACAAACACAGAGATAGGAAATGATATTCTGCTTGCATCCTCTGCAGTCTCAGTGAAGTCATAATAAAAATCATAATACATAAGAATCATCATTATAATAATACAATGGATGGTGGACCCATGCTTTGAAAAGGCAACAACTGGGATCCGGCGGACGTCTGTGTTTTTTTTTTTTTTTTTCTTTTGGTACATCAGTATTTTTTAATCTTGGTTTATTCTTCGCTTTCCCCTTTAAATCTTTTTTTTTTTTCTCCTCTGCTAGGGAAATTGCTCTGCCACCACCAGCATCAGCAGCCGCTGCTCCTTGATGTTGTGGTAGAGTGTGCGCATGCGCCCCACATTGGAATTACTGCACTGGCCAGAATAAGTTGGATCTCGTCTGTCTTCACTGAAATCCAAAATCATATCAAAACTATGGCGATGTTGAGAATCAGGAAAAGGAGCTACTTTGGGGTCTGGACCTTTCCTCTAATAGTGGCAGTGGTCTGTGCGCAGAGGTAAGTCCTCAAGGGTGGCTGTTCCTTACTTTGTATGACTGTATACACTATGATGATATACTTCAATAATCCATATGATATAGAAAGCACTGCATCTAAGAATTTACCTCTTTCCTTTCTCTAGTGTCAATGACCCTAGCAATATGTCACTGGTAAAAGAAACTGTGGATAGACTGTTGAAAGGATATGACATTCGCTTGAGGCCAGATTTTGGAGGTAATTAAAATAATTTAATAAGGGTTCTAATTGATTGCAATATGATGATTAGCCCTTGAACGTGTTTCATTGCTTCTTGAATTGTATGCATTGTATTGTACCAGGGCTGATTTTAAAGTTAAGCGCACATACCTCCCATTTCTATTAAGGGTATAGATGTGTGTTAAAGCGATCGGGCCAGATTTCCGACAAATGGACAGTCTTCATTGAACATGCCTTAAACGTTATTGGATTATGACTTGTTTTAATAAACAGTCTCTGATGGAGGTGGCATTTTTTATTTCTTTTTTTCTTTTTAACTTGCGAGAGGAACGAAATGCAATGCAACTTTGCAATGGAATAATACTGATAATAACGATGATGATGATGATGGTCATTCTTATTATCATCAGGAATGGGGGGGGAAAAAAATGAAAAATCAGCCTCCAATTTCTATTTGGCATGTCATGTTTGTATCAGTGTACCGGGAGTACTCAGGTAGTAGCTGTCCTTTACATTTAGGAGGGGGGTGGGGGGGTAGGAGGGATGGAGGGGAAGGGGGGGTCTGTAATGTAAAGCGCTTTGAATACGAATCTAAAATCAAAGGAGCGATGCATGGGCAATAATCTGGGAGGGAGGGAGGGAGGGAGGGGGGAGAAAGTGAAGTGTGTATCTGTGTGTGTTTTGCAATGAACACTGGGGGGTATTGTGCAAATGTTCAATTGTATTTGTATTAATGTGACGTTCAGTGTTATAGAAATACAGGTAGCGCCTGGCCGCTGATGAGTTAATAATGTTAAACATGGACCCTAAGCTCATGTGCAGTTCCTTAGCGGCTATTTAAAAGCTGATATGTTAGCAAATCTCTATATTTATACAATATGTTATGAAACAAAGAGTTAAGTTCTTGAAAAGATCACATTGCAGACCATTTTGTTGGGTTGCAGGTCCCCCGGTGGCAGTAGGCATGAATATAGACATTGCCAGCATAGACATGGTATCTGAAGTCAATATGGTGAGTACTCAATAATTATCTTCTCCTAATGATCTCTGGATCCAGCCTGCGTGTTGTCCGAGGGAAGCGGGCGGCGTGGGGTGTCCGCACGGTGCACCAGCCTGGCGTTTCGTGCCACATCTATATGTATCAGTGCATCTTGGGGGGGTTGTGGCGGAGTGGTAGGTGTATGTGTGGGGGTCATACCCTGTCAAAATGAACCATCGCGATAATCACGTTGCTCACCCACACTGAGCCTCATTGTCCTTATTCTTGCCAGCCAATTGTGAATAAAAAAGACAACGAATGCGAGTGTGCGAGTGTCTCTCTCTCCCTGTATATATATATATATATATATATATATATATGTGTGTGTGTATATATGTGTACACACACGTATTGGTGTATGTATCCATGGCATACTTGTGCTCTGCCGCCTGTGTAGCCATTTGCTTCTCAGAGCTAAAATACCAAGACAGCCTTTCCAGTGCGTCGTTTGATGCTACATTGCAAATCCGGTTCATTATGGAAGTTCATTCTCCAAGAGGTGGATAACCAGTTCTTATACACATATAAAATGGCAGACAACCACAACAGCGACGGGACAATGTTATTTCGGGATCATGAGTCATCATGTATGTAACGGACCCAGTGTTATTGACAGCCCGCCAGTGTAATAACAGTTCCAGGGACATATGTATCCATGTTCAGCAAATACTTCATCTGTGTTCCCGAGGAACTGTGTGAGGAAATACAAGTTTTGCTTCATGCAAGAGCATCCCCTAGTGATGATTATAAAGAATTACACCAGAGCACAGAAGCTAATTTAATAAGATGGCTTTTATTACCATGATTGTTTTAAAGATGCTTTTTTTTTTGGTTTGTTCTGTTTATCTACCCATGTATCTATCTATTTATCTCTGCCACCTTTCATGAATACTTCAGCCACACACAGAACAATAACATATGACAAAATGGATAGTTGATAAGAGCATCTGATTGGTTGTTATATCAAATTGTGTTTGTTTTTATTTATTTATGCAGTTCCTCATGGACAGGACATGGGCAGCTTTCCGCCCTATTCAGTCAGTCATGGTGGTTATTTTAACCTGGCTCCTCTCGGCAGAACCAATACTAAAACAAATCATTATTCATATCATTTATTTATTTTTAAATTAAGCACAGACATTGTAACATACTGCTTCTGTGAAAGTATACATTTATCAACATCATGCATGAATATATTTTGCAGGAGATTATTTTGACAGCCTTGCACATTTGATAATATTTTGGATGCAATACCTCTGCCATGTTCAGTTTATAAACAAATATGAATAATCTTTTAACACATTTTCTGTGTCAGGTCAGTAGGTCTGTAAAATACATTAAATAACGATGTCCCACAGAGAAACATAAGACACCTTTTACTGTTATTGTCTCAAATGTTTATGTTCAAACAGATACACCTTCAACCTATAGAGAACATGCAGACATTTATGACAATAAAAGTAATTAATTTGAAACGATGCATCAACTTAATTAAATTTGCAAATTATCAACTTGTACCCATTTCACATTTTTATTTATAAGTAGCACAAAGTGCCATCTGACATTTAATTAACAGTGACTGGGTACAGGTTTGTAACTTGTGTATTGCAGGCAGGTCAAAGTTTTGATTTGGTCGAGGCCATAATCCATAATCTGTAATGAGAGGCATCACAGGCCCTTTATCCTGATGTTATTCGATTGCTGGAAGAGTAAGCCATGATTAAACTTTATCAATGTGATTGTCCTTCTGGTAGTTACCACTCGTCAAGACTAAATTCGGCAAAGTAATCCAGAACAACAACCTTAGAAATTGAGGGAAAGACAGGGAACACCATGATCACATTTTTGTCTTGTATTATCTCCCTTTCATTTGTCTCGCTTTTATATTAGAAAGTACACATGAATTCATCCAGAATAAGCACTCATTTTAATGTGTAGCCAATGTGAGTGTGCAGTGCACCATGAATTGATGCTGACGTCACGTAACTCCCAGTAGCAATGTGGACATTCAGTTCTGGCATTTAATATACAATATTTCTATGCTGTCTGTAATGCCAAAAATTGGCATTGGTTATATGTCTGCATGTTTAATCTCCTAATAAAGCCATAATCCCGGAACTTGCATTGCTGAACTGCCAAATAAGGCACCTGGGTTATTGTTTTAGATAATGATTTTGGTATAATACTTTCCACAAATATGTTCTGCAACTATAATCATTTTGTGGTAATCCTCAAAGCCTGTCAGCATTAAACACAAGGATTTTGTCATGTTTTATGTTTGTCCTTTTACAGTTTCAGTTTTTAAAATGACAAAATATTTACATCAGTAGTGGACCAGTTAGCAGAATTAGTGGGAAAGTACATTTGTTTGTGAAACATAAAAATCACAGTCCTGCAGACAGTGTATAGGTCATGAGATGCATGCCGCAAACAACAGGAAATATATGCAGGTCATGTATACATACGGTACAAAACTATATATACATATATGAAGTTTGACTGAGAAGCATATTTATTGATAGTAATCCATTGTCATAATATAATCTATATAGAATTTCACTCTTCAGGTAGGCTTTTTAAAATGTTTCCTAGTTTGTTTCCAATGTTTCCATTTTAAAATCAGGGCTCTGCATTTCCATTGGGCCTCTATGGACACATCCTAACCTGTGAGGGAGTGCATACTCAGTGGGTCAATTCCCAGATTCTCTTTGGTCCAATTTAAAGATCCTCAGAAGGAATTTGTGCTCCTGTATCTCCATGCACAGAAAGTACGACCACCTTTGAGGATGATGCTTTGATCTATAGAGATCACAGGCCTTTGTTTTTTATATCAGCACAAGATTAAAGCCAGTGGAGTAAGTTACTCCATTGAAAATCCCTTTCCCTACCTCTCCAGCAAGTCTCTACAGAAGGGCCAGCAGATGCTGCATTGCCAAGAAGACTCATTAACGACCCTGATGAGGGAGAAACGAGAGGAGTTCCTTTAATTTCCTTAAGCGGTTTGTGGAATGGTCGGGTGCAGTGGTATTTTACTGCGCTGCTCTCTCATTTCAGTGAGGAATTTATCTTTTGTCTAAACTATGTGAAGTCATTAGACGTTAAGGTGGGCAGCTGCTTCTCTTCATTAAGAAGGGCAGAACAAAAGCCCCAGGTGAGGCCAAAACCAACATTTAATAAGCAGCGTGTTGTATTCTGACTTCCCATGGTGCACTGCATTTACCATCACATCACGTTAAGAAAGCTTGTTATTTTTTGTTGTAAATACACATTGCCCTGAATTCATTTTTAAAGGTCTAAACAAGAGACCAAAGGTTAGATGTGATTTTGGGCAATGAAGATCCTTGGGTCAACCCCAGACACTGGTGTGTAGAAGGGGGCTGATGTGAACGTCCTGACATTTTGGTCAGGTAGCTACGGTGAAGTTGGAGGGAAGGTCATGTTCTGTAATCATTTCAGGTGGAGATGACTCAATATAGAGGTGCATGTGGAGGAAAAAACCATGAACTATGAATCAGTTAATTGAATTAAGCAGAGTGATATTTCTGCACGGGAGAAGTTGGCTAAGTAATTTGCTATAAAATTATTAGCATGAACTACTCAGAGGAGATATCGTGTTACAGTTAACAAAACAAAAGCTTTTCAAAACACAGGGGGATAAACAATGTACCAGATCAGCGTATCCCTATTCATATAAAGTCATGAGGCGTTTATGTCCTGAAGTGATACCAATAAAATAACCAATCCCATTCAGTCTATTCAGATTTGTTTCATAAAACTTTGTAACACAGATGATTTATAGTGAGTGCACTAAAGTGAAAACTGCAATAATGACTTAAAATGTGTCCCTCCCAGTTTAAATGTGACCAGCCTGTCTTACTGGTAATATCTTGGCAAGGTCTATAATCTGACATTTGAGTTTGCTCACCTGCATTTTTAACGCCAAACGTGAGTTGCGCCAATTTTGAACATTCCACTTCTGCAGGTCTGTTTTGTGGTTATTTTGATGAGAGATGTATTTGAATGTGTTTTGGGAGGGTTATCAAAGAAATGTTGCAGACAGTGATACCAGTACCACAGGGAATAAAGGTATCTGATTAGGAAGAATAAAAGTAGCAAGGTAGATGCTTGTTAGAATCTCACACACCCTGGCCACTGTGGACAGGGGTTGACTTTACTTATTATACCCTTCATTTGCAGGGTTTTTTTCTTCTTGTTTTGGCGGAATCCTTTTTTTGGTCATTCATTTTAAATATGTGTTGATACTGCTGTATTCAACCTGTGATGTTATTAAACTGACTTTCCAAAGGTGGCCCCTGAGTTAAAGGTTATACTGCATGCTTGATGCTGTAATCAGGTGGCAGTTGTGCTGTTGGGGACTATAAACTCAGGGAAACCTGTGGTTGGAAGATGGAAGAATCTGCTCATATTTAGACCTCAGTGGTGTGCTGAAAGAAATCCACTGGTGGGATTCACATATGTCTTTCCTGTCATGTATCTAACTTACTTCTCTTGTCATCCGTAGTTTTTAAACACTGATGGTTCCAAATGAAACATGAGGGCCTTATCACATTGAGCAAATGAGAAGGGTTGGTTTTAAATTTCAAGCCACTTATCATCTAGAGTGAAGGCCGTGGAGTTGTTTGGTAAACAGAATTTACAACCTGTTGAACAACGTTCAGTTTGGGGGACATCAAAATAATAATTTGGTTTCACTTCATTAGTTTCCGAATAGATTTCTGTACATCATTTGTGTGGGATGTTTGCCATATGAAAGGTGCAATATATCTGTCTACGCTTTCATTTATGTGGTTACATTAAAGGTGTTTGTTTTGTTCCCATTTAAGCAGAGCATACTGCCTGGCATGTGGGAAATGCAGAGCAATGGACTGAATGATTGACAGTCGTTATGCATATGCATATGCTGCTAATTGAGTATAGTTATCATAGTGTATTTTTTAATGTACAATTAAACATAATAAATAAATGTACGTCTGAGTTTGGTATTACCATATTGACATGGCAGATGCTTGAAAATAAGATGCACACAATTATAGTTTTATTGCTAAAATGTTTTAAATTGTTTTCCGAAGTGCAGATGTTGTATTCGGTATTGATTTAGTAGGGGAAAGACCAAGAGATGATGTCACAGAGGAGAATTGCAGTGCAGTTCATAGCAACCAATCTGAGAGAGGCTGGACCTGAACACCAGGTGAAACTGTCTGAGGACTTTCAAAAATATTAGTTTCTATTTAGTCTTAAGGAAGTTGACTAAACCAGGAATGTTAAGAGTCATCAATTTTTAATTGCACAAAGAAATGTTACAGTGCGCCGAACCAATCCGGAAAAAGATTGCATCTAAATCTACTGTGTTTTAACATTTATGAGCCTTGGTATAAGGCTGTAATATTAATAAATAATGAAAATACAATGTGTTTTTCTGCTGAAGTCGTGAGCTGAGATGATCTAAAAACCTTTGTTATGTTGTGCACTTTGACTGCATTTCATAAAACATGATGGTCTTAAAATACCAGCATCAGTGAATAATACATGGCAATTCACAGGTTTTTCCATATAAAAGCTGGTACTGTGTTAAGGAAAAGTGTTTGCAAATTCAGTTAATTAATTCATGAAATCTCACGATGAATTGTTAAGTTTCATCATGAAAGTTTTTTCTTAAAAAAAAATATAAAATCAAAAACTAAAACTAAAACAGAACTATCTGGTCTTTAATACATCAATTAATGGATAAACATGCAATTCAAAAACTACTAGCATGATGATGGTTTAATGGAAATGCATTTGGGAGGAGCAGGCCATCAATTTTAAAGCAAGTAATACAACTGTGTACTTTTGCCTGTATATGTATATAGTGTCTATATCAAATCTATACCCATTTTCAAAGCCCCTTTGGCTTATAGCCTGAAATACATTAAAATATATATTTTTTCCATTTATCTACACATCCTATTGCAAATTGCGTAAGTGTCTACCCCCCTTGCAAAAGCAATCTTAAATATCTCAATTGCATAGAAAAACACACACCTGTGTTAGATTGTAATGATTCATGTGATTTCACGATACATTAATGAGTTCCAGTTCAAAGCAAATACTCAACCATGAGCACCAATGAGCTTTCAAAAGAACTCTGGGATAACTCTGAAAGCCCCAACAAATGGGTATAAGAAATATCAAAGGCCTTGAATATCCCTTGGAGCACAATCCAGAAAATTATGAAGAAGTTAAAGGTGTATGGCACCACCAAGACACTGCCTAGAACAGGCCATCCCTTCAAACTAGATGAGCAAGCAGGAGACTGATCATAGAGGGTACCATGTGGCCAATGGCAACTTTCCAAGAGATACAGGCTTTTAGGGCCAAGACTGGTCAAAGTGTGCAAGTGACAACAATATCCCAAGCACTCTACAGATCTGTCCTGTATGGTATTGTGGCAAGATGGAAGCCATTACTCAAGACAGTTCTCCTTGAATAATCCTGTTTGTAGTATGAACAAAACACCCAGGAGATTCTGTAGCTGTGTTGTGATCTGACAAAACTGAAATGGAATTTTCTGGCCTCAATGCATCAACCAAAGAGCACCTTCCCTATTATGAAACATGGTGGTGGTGGCAGCATCATGTTATGGGGATGTTTCTCATCAGCATGGACTGGGGAAAGAAGGGAAAATGAATGGAGCAAAGCACAGAAAAGTCCTTGAGGAAAACCTGCTGCCCTCTGCAAAAAAGCTGAACCTGGGATAGAAGTTCATCTTTTAGCTTCACAACATCCCGAAGCACACAGCCACCACTACGCTGGAGTGGCTAAAGAACAAAATGGTAAATGTCCTTGAGTGTCCAAGTCAGAGCCCCGACCTAAATCCAATCAGAAATGTGTGGCATGACTTGAGGATTGCTGTCCATCAGCGCTCCCCAAGGAACTTGACAGAGCTTGAACAGTTTTTTAATGCCAAATCTAGTTGTGCAAAATTGCAAGAGACCTACCCAACAGACTCACAGTTGTAACTGCTGTATTAACTCAGGGGGGTGGAAACATATCCATTTATGTAATTTTAGTTTGTATTTTTCCCCCTAACAATGTGAAGTATGATAGATAAATGAGACCCTGACACAGTAAACAAATTAAGGGGGTGTAGACTTTCTATAGGCAGTGTATGTAATGGGCCTCATAGTGTATGAGCTTGTTACAGTGATGTAATCCCTCTCTGAATGTAATAGAGTGTACAAATTCCCCACGTCAGGGGACCGGTCTTCTGGGGGTAGGGGGTTTGTTGCTCTGATGGTTGAGGATGAGTGGAGTGGGGTGCTTAGGTCTGACTGAGAGACGGTGGTTCAAATCCAATCATGGGCTCTGCCTGCATATGCTGTGTGTGTGTGTGCGTGCGTGCGTGCGTGCGTGCGTGTGTGTGTGTGTGTGTGTGTGTTGATCTGAAAACCAAAAACTGCTACTCATGTCTAAAAAGTAAGCAATGTGTAAGAATTATGTGCAAGCTGTTTAAAGTCTCTTAGTTGTGGGTGCAAGAACTGCTTTCCTCTCATGCAATCAAAACCATTTCCATTCTTTACCATGCTATGTTTTGGGTTTTCTTCCATGAGCAATCCCACTCAGCCATTCCATGATATGTGTCTGGGATTATATTGTCTAGAACTAATTATTGACAGAATGGAATTACTGCAACGTCTCAGATACAATGTAGGCATTAGAACTGTACAGTTTGTTCTCATTGACAGCAAATGACCCAGAATTGCTGCTGGCTAGATCATTATAATAGACCCTGAAGGTCAAGGAATGTCCACCATATTAGGGATAATAATAAGCTCTAATAGGCACCTTGACTGATCTGCTTTAGTTTCACTTGCTTAGAAACACACCTCAAGTACTGAAATGTTCTCCTTTTGAGTTAGTCTTTAGTGAGATGACAAAGAGCACAAAGTCTGTGGGAGTTTACCTTAATTAAAAACACTTAAAAACAAACCCAGTGGCTCAATAAAAACTAATGGACACATTCTGGTAATTGCTTGTGATACCAACCTTTTAAATCCTGTGGAAAGTGTTTATTGCTTAAAATGTGGACAGTATTATTTCACTTTTAAAGGGGTTTGTTTTTCAAAGCATAATGAGATGGGTAGACCCTGAGCTGAGTTGATTATATGAGAGTGGAAGACTGGGGTTCCCCTGCCACCGAAACATGTGTTGATACTCAGTCACGATTTGACTGTACAACCCATTTCCTGAATGCAGTATCTAAGGTGGGAGTCACCAAGTCTCCAGGCCGTGTGTTACTTGGATGTGGATTATTGACATACGTGTCATATGAGTGATACTGAATCTGGAAGGCCTTTCTGGTGTCAGCTATGTCTCTGGAATGATACCTGTTGAGATTGTATGCCTTTAATCATTGAGACAGTGACACAAGATATTTTGTGGGTTAGGCATCTTTAACATTTCTAAATGGACACCATCAATAATGTTTTGGCTTTTAATGTTTGTTTGTTTTTCTTCATGAGTTCGGTTTTGGACCATGTTGTTAGCTGATGCATTTAATATTTTTATAACAAGCATCAATATTAGTTAAACAATATTTGAAAAATGTTTGTGTTTTAATGGTGAAATGAATAGTGGATAACGATTGTAGTTTATATGACCCCTTATTAGTCAGACTTGATCATTTCCTAATTATGTGGGTGCCCCATTGTGAGTAATGTCTTTTCACATGTGGACTAATTCTATTTGAAATTTGATGCAGATTGTTCTAATTAAACTCCATAAAAATAACAATCCCATTCTCAAGTTAGACACCTGTTTCAGACATGTGTTTACTATTGGCAGACATTCAAGTGTTTTTTTTTTTTTTTTTTTTAAACCGCAAAACCCTGGATCTGATCAGATGAAAAACATTTTATTTTCCTTTTTTTTGTCTTTATTCCCCTTTATTGTGTGGGTGGATCTGATCTGACTTTCTTCCAGTTGTCTTGCTTTTTTCATTTTACAGTACACCAAGTGAGTGCCACCTGAAAACTGTGTGTTCATCGTGTTTTGAAAATGTGACTATGAATAAAGTGAACTGACATCATGTTTTTTTCATGTTTGTTGGCCATGGATTATTGAGGGGATGTGAAGCAAAAACTGGAAAACAGAAGGTCTATGAGTGCCATTAATATACCAAGCTTGTCTAACATATATTTACATAAAATTATTATTATAATAATAATACATATAATTAATATGTATTTGTTTTGTGGTAAACTTACTATTACATTATTTTAAAGAAAATCCATCTGACATTACAGTGACCCCAGTGGCTTGGAACTTAACTATCATCATCATCATCATCATCATCATCATCATCATCATCATAATAAGCTAGGAAAACAATGCTTTGAGCTTGCAGAGATGTAACTGGGTCTGTCAGGCTGAGTGAATGGAAAGTGGCTATAGAAAAGACAGTGCCTGAATCCAGCTCTTTACTTCTCTGAGACTAGGAGACAGAACTTGCTCCAGGCGCTATGGCAGACTAATTCACCACTTTCTTGTACAGAAAGAGATGACGTCCTATCAGGGCATATTTCTTCCTTTTCTTGAACCTTGATGAAAACCGTTTGTTGTTGGGGATAGGTCTCCCTGCTGGACGGGACATCCTTTTTTTTGAAGAGAAAAAGTAGGCTTTGTATTCTTTGTTCAGACATTCTTTCAAAAATGTAAGTCAACCATTTAGGGATGCTAATATTATCAAAGTTGAGAGTGGTTTACCAAAATCATGGCAGGTCACAGATATTGAGATTTAGGCCAATATACAAAGGGGTCAAACCCATTTTAATGCTTTCCATGATCCCTGTTGGAATGCATAATAATACACATACTCTCAATTTTGTTTTATTGTTTTGTATTTAAACTACAGTTTATTTTTATGTTAAAGGATAACTAGGCAGACCAATGAGGTTACCAGTATTCCCGAGAGATGCAATATATGTCTGTAAGGCACTTAAGTATGATGAACTGCTATGCTAATAGACCTAAGATCCTATCTTTCTGACTTTACTATCTCAGTGTGATCCCAGCCCACGCATGTGTAATGTTAATGTGTTTCAGTAGCACAATTGTGTGTGTCTGTAACCCGCTTAAAGCTAGTCCTTCAAGTGAAAGGGTTTTATACTTGGGCTGATTATTTTGGAAAGTGTGTTCTAGTAGCTTCGAAACACAGTTGCAATAATCTCTGCCAGGCAGCTCTTAATTTCCTTTACATACTGTCATTGTCATTTCACAGTGTAGTTTTCTCATAATGACACAACAACAACAACAACAATAATAATAATGTTAGTAGGAGTGTATTGAGGACACAGACTTTGACTCCAGTCATTGGCTTTTTTTACCAGAGCGTATTTTAATTATTGCATTTGTTCTTTGGAAGACTAATTACCATAATGAATGCATTGATTTGACACCAAAGTCAGTAGTGAAAGAAGATTATTTTGGTCTTTCTGTTTGTAATAATCTAACATCACAGTGATGCCATTGCCACGAGGCAGGCCGCGGCGAGACACTAAGTATGAACTAAAGAGTCGCTGTGCACGTTGCCCGCAGTGAGAGAGCAGTGTGTTCTATCATGGTGACAAGATGTTTGGTTACTCATTTGAAATTCATGTGTCTTGAAGTTAGAGAGCTACACAGCTTGGAGGGCCTCATATTTTTTATTTTTTCTTCCTACATTGGATGACAATATAGATTTAGATTCTAAAAAATCTTTCAAACACCAGCATTGTCTGTAATAGTACCCCCCACTCACCCCCATCCCGCACCCCAACCCCTTAGCTTTTAATGCTCCTCTTTGAGATGCTTTTTTCATGCTTCAGTTTCAACCTAATGTTGTCGGTTGTGTAATGCCAGACCAGGCAATGATTTTAGACATGTAGGGCCTTTAAGCAATGTTTGTTGTTCTAAATAACTAGACATGTCTGGAACCTTTAAAAGGACTGTGTATTTATTGTACTCTCTGCTGTGCTCCTGCTTACACAACAGGGCTCAGTGATAAGTTTAATTGCCAAGTCCTCTGTTGTATTAATAGCCCCCTCTCCCCTCCTCCCAAAGAATTGTGGTATTAGTGTAATGTACTAGGACAAAAATCTATTGGGAAAAAAATGCAGGTTATTTATTGCTTTATTTATAGTTTTGTACAGTTTGTTTGCTGAAAAGGGCTCTTTTCTGAGAAAGAAACCATTTGTTCCTTCAGTGGAGTTTCCATTAATTAATTATTTCTACCATGGCAGCTCCCAAGTCTTAGGATTTACAATTTCATTTAGGCAACTGTGATTCTGTGTCTGGAAATAAAAAAGTGTATTGTATAATAGTAGCCCCTTCCTGTCTGTAATCTAATTAAATAACTTCTAGTTCAGTTATTCTTTTAACAAATCAAGTTTTTGGGATGAAAACATGAATGTTTCTGCAGCTTAATTGGGATGTCTTGGCAGAGCAATTTCACCTTACAGACTTTTGAGTTAATAAGTATTGCATTTTTATGACTGCATCAAAGACACGACTAACAAAAAGTGCAGCAATTTCAGTCTTTTTCTTGCTGTGTCGACATTTCCCTGTTATAGCATTCGGTAATCTCGCTCTTTCAGATCATCAAACATTCATATGATGTCCAGTAAGGACATAGGAGCAATCAAATTGCATATATTCAAAGTCTAAGGAGAAGCTGACTGTAAGAGTACAAGAGTACAAAAGGATTGCTCACTTTACGCTTCTGTCAATCTCTTATGTTCATTCATAGTTTCGGTGGTTCAAATGCATATAATAAGAAGCCCCTATTTTCTATCTTTTATGTTTGAAATATATTTTAGTCTGTAAAATGAAACATTTCTTTTATATGTTGAAAATATATTGTAGAGATTAACTTCACCATATATTTCCAATCGATAATATATGGATTACTGATTCAAATATATTTTACATATTTGAAATATACCAAAAAGGGGGCAATTGTGGCATGGTAAAAATATAATGATCACATATTTCAACCATAAATTATGAATATATAATTGTTACATATGGGCAGTTGATTAAAAATGACCTAAAGGGTAGACACACAATATTGCACATCTCTGGCACCCATAGCTTAGGCCTGAGGCTGAACAAGGTCATAATTACAAAACACTCTTTCTAATAGTTTTAGGCACCCACTTATCTGTCCAGCTTGAGGGAAGCTTGTCCTCACTAATTAGTAGTGAATGTTGCCATAATTGCTTGTGAGTCCAACTAAACATCTCCCTCATCATATGTCTGAGAGCTGATTGTTTAAGGATTAGATTCATGTCATCTTATTAATGAAGTCTTTGATGCAGCTGAAGACCACTGCTAGGGTTCCACTTTTTCTTTTCTATTTTCTCTTGCCATCCTGTGAACTGGTTTGCAGTCCATTGCCAACACTGCAGGTATCATCATATATTCTCATGAATTTATATTCCTATTTCTCTTTCATGGGGAAAACAATAACGACAATGGTTACACACAATAAACTCTGTTGCTGTAGTGGACCTTTTTCAAAATAGTACTATGACAATATATTTTTTTATGATCATGGAAAGAGTGTTTCAAACCAGATTTACTAGAGAGAAAATATCTGAGTTCAAATAGGGATGTTAAAAATCAGTTTCCAAAATGCACAGTGGGGATTTTTTAGATGTATAAAGAAGGATTTTATGTCTAGTAAATTGACAGTGGCATTCCTAGGTCAAAAGTGGTGTGACTTTCAAGACCCGTAGAGAGAAAACGTAATTGTCACTTTCAATGAAAAAGAAAAACACAAACAGAATGTCAATCTCTCATGTCACTTGTGTTGAAGATAAATAAAACTAGCAACAAAGCAATTTATTATTTTAATATTACACGAAACAAACATCAGGGATTAGGATTTTTAAAATAAAATCATTAAACAGAATGCAGACGTGTTTTATATTTTAAATCATATCTATCCAAAACATAAGTCTTATAAATCCTTTTGTAGTCTTACATAGATATGGGTTGTTCAGCTAAAGATCAGAAAATCATGGTGTCCCAATATGACTTGACTCTCCCAAACCATTTTCCCCCAGTTTTTTAAAAATGAATCCACAAAAGGTCCACATGTTCAGCATTATGTCTTCTTTATTTGCAGGTTTTATTTATCTGCCTTTTCTTATAATATTACGGTTTATATGAGTTTGTTTTTATCCTTTTTATGCATTTTGTTATTTAAAATATTCTCCTTTAGGCTCCTTGCATTTCTCATCTTCTTGCCTCCGGAGATATTTGATCCGAAATATCAGAAACTGCCTTGAATTTCCACTGATGAAAATGGAGCATGCTTAAAAACCTTGCACAGTATTTTAATTAAAAATGTAAGATTTTTTTTGCATGAGCTGAATATCATTAAATGCTTTATAAAAGGAAGGGATTGAAAAAAAAGGATTTCCATATTATTAAAGTGCATCATTCACAATCGAATTCAGCACCTGTGCGTTACATATTACAATATTGGTCTAATTCAATTACAAAGAATGCTCAGTATTTTTTTATTTTAAACTTTGATTACTACTTACATTAGAACCTATGTCAAAGAAAGTTGTATTCGTTTGTATTGTTAATGAATCAGATGAAAAGGATATGTAAAATGTTATTAAAATGCAAGATTCAAACATATTTTAAGTATCCTTCTTAATTAGTATCCTTATATATCTTTCTCATAATGCACATAAAGGTAAAACTCCCTCATTAATTTTCTACCCTTTTATCAACGTGCTTGTAATAGTGTTAAATTGTTTGTTTTTGTTTCAATTTGTATTCCTTATGCAAGACAGGTTGTTATCTAAAGAATGCTAAACAGAGCCTGAAGATGCATTAGCTACCATCTGTGACCTCAGTGATTATACTCACGTTCTGCTTGAAGCAAAAAGGCAAGTTCCAGGCACAGGTGTTCCCTGTTCTTGCATCTGCATCCTATACAATATGAAGAAGAAAATCTTTTCACCATACATGACAAGCTGTTTCTTGGTGATGCGACTATCATCTGTTGAAGTTTTGGTGCTCGGTGTGTGGTGCAAATAAAAGTATATAAGTACACCATTCCGTGAATACCTCTCCACACAACAAATACATTAAAAAAATACTTAAATCAACATTATTTGACTGTTTTATCTAGATTATTCACAGTTACCTCTGGTTAGATTATTGACTGTAGTGTTCAGTACAGTAGCACCCACATTTCAGCACCATGGACAGATTCAGTTCACAAGCATCCCCGAGTACAGCAGAAACATGCGATTGCTCCTCAGGGATGGCTATCCAAGTGACTCCGGCTTCCACAGAGTTTTGGTAACCAGGTCAAGTAGTCAAAAGACAAAATCTGTTATTATCATGCTTATTTGTTTATTTGTGTAATAGGGAAATGTTCCTTGGAGTAAATGGAAAGAGCCAAATACTTTTCTGTATTGGTAAATCTCAACTCATCAGGAATGTGTGTATAAATATTCAGGTAGAGGCTTCTTGGTTCTTGGTCTCTGGCTTACTCACAGTGCAGTGTGCTTCATGACTGCAAATTATGATTAGTGATACAGAAAGTAAAGTAAACAAGCGCCTAATACAGGCAGTGTATAACTGAAGTCATGCGCTTAAATGAGCAAACACGCATGTGACTACTGAAGTCATAATTTGTGCCCTCTGCCCAGCAAGTATACACACAGTATATGGGTTTATAATGCTGAGAACTGAGTCCAGTTTGAGAGCAAACAAAATCTAGGGGAGGAGGGGAAGCAGATGACACTGCAGACTAATGGCACAGACAGATTGAGCTGTTGGCTGTCAATGGCATCGTGCCAATAGATGCAAGAGTGGCACATGCTTTTTGCAAATTCCTTACAGCGTAGAGGAAATGGCTTAAAAAGTATCTGTGAGGCGAAGCCAATTGAGTTTGCTTGGCTAATTGACAACAAATGGTTTAATTCTCCTTTAGCCACTATATTCATATGCTTTCAATGTGATTTCTCAAATTTATGTAAGAAGATTTTTTGTGTGTGTGTGTGTGTGGGGAAAGTGAGTGAATGTTTAAACTGTGGCTAATAACTGTGCTACTGTCATATCCAACATTTAAAAGATGAAAAATTTCTACATGTTATATTTATCTGTCTTTGTTGTCACTGGGCAAGGTTCCAGATGTCAGCATATTGTCTTGAGTAACACATTTTGAAATAATAATTTCCCTTCTCTCCATTCTATACATTTGACAATTGGTAAATCTTAGCTATGAAATGGATTATCCAGGATGACAAACGAAAGTGGGTTTTGTCGTGGGCAGCGCTTCACAACAAATCTGCTTCTGCCACTCAGTATTCAGCTCCGTTGCTTAATTTTAGTACTGCTCAAATTCTGATGTCCTGAGAAAAAAAGTATACTACTTATTAATTATTTCTATCAAGCGGTCCTCAGATATCCCTTAACTATCTTTTATCTTGCTGCCTGTCAGCGTCCTTTTTAATTAATAAAGCTCTTTTATGTGTGCATATGAGAATTCTGCACTTTCCAAATGTGAGAGAGTGACATTCCAAAAAACCTCACAGTACTTTGGAGCATTGCTTGACCTTGCCTGTGCACATCAAGAAGTAAAACAATTTTGATTTGACATAATCTAAGAGTATATTAAATTAACAAGCTTTAAATAAGACCAAGTAGGTTGGAATGTCAGCTCTGTATCATAAAAAAGCCCTGAACAATTCAAAACTTTGACCCACTTGTCAAAATTAAAAATACAGCACTTAAAAGGTGGATACGCAGTAGGCATTGAATTAGGCCTAATAAAACTGATGGACATCAATAGAATAAATAAAGATATTTCAGGATTTACTGTGGAATAATCAGAAACCTTTGTTGTAAAAAAAAGTTATTTTCTGCAGGAAATGCACAGTGAATTGTAATGACCAGATACACTGTTCTGGTTCTTCCACAGGGCTGTTTATTCATTGCTTCTGTGTGAGAAGTGACCTGTATGCAAGATCACAAATTATTTTTTTAACAGTTTTTCTGCAGGCAAAATATTAGCAGCATGAGCTGTTAGCATGAATGCTGGTGATAGGATTTCATCTCTTGCTGGTACAAGACCTTACCTCAACTGAAACACGGGGTGGAATACATGTGTACAGCTAAAACAAAAAAACTAAAACAAAAATTCATATTATTATTTTTAATTATAATTATTAATATTAATACTAATAATATTATGAATTATATTATTATTATTATTATTATTATTATTATTATTATTAATAATAATAATAATAATAATATACAAAAGTCAGTATTTCTCTTTCCAATGCAATATTCTAGCAGAGATTCTCCACAAGGTTTAAACTTAATAATGTAAATATTCCATAGAAAGAAGATAAGATTAAAAAATCAAGATAACATTTATACACTTACTGAAAACTACTAGGTGAGTATTTTTTCTCATTTGAAGTACTATTATGTTCTTATTTTAAGGCAGTGTTTCAAAGGAACTAATACTATACACTAAAATGTAAATTGCAGTTTGCAGAAAATGGCAGGAGAGACATTACTGTTATATTTTCAGATTTGTCATATTACTCTTGATGATTACAATGTAGTAAACCATACAGCTTAGCATCAAGGCTTCACATTTAATAAAAGTGATTTTGTAAGAAGTAGCATATTTGTTTTCTTTTTTTTGGTATAAACTAGGTTTTTTCTGCTTAAACACATCTGCTATAATTGTAATTCTGTCTGTGATGTCATTAAGAAAAAAAGTCCTCATTATTTCAAAATGGAGGCCAATCTGCCTTTCATTGTATCTCTTTCATCCTCCAGTTGAGACCTAGTTATTACTGATTTTTTAATTCTTCTCTGTCAAATGATGCTGTTGTGAAGGTAAAAGCTTTGTAATGTTGCATTCTAGTGGTAATAAAACCAAAGCCGGCATGTCTCCTTTGCTTGGTATGTAGCAGAAGATGGATCGCCATCACTATTAAAATGGTATTATGCAATAGCAGCAAAAATGCTGAGTTTTTGCTTTACTTAGAACAAAGCAAGTGGAGAGGAAAATTAACCCAAGAAGAGGTTGTGTGCTTTCAGGCAGCTAGTTGCATCAGCAGTAACACTGAGGATGAAAATAGCAATAATAATCCATCCTGTCTTGTACATATTCAAACTACTGTAGCAGTTCAGTGGTTTGAGGTGCTAATAACTAAAATATATATAGTTGAGTAGACAAAACATCCTCTTTTCTTCAACCCACATTGACCAGAACAGGGAAATACTACTATTTTGTAACATGTCAAACCTATAAAGAAGTGTTATGCTTTGGAAATGTGTCTGAAAGCTACACTTCTCTGGGGTCTCTGAGTGTGAACCTCACCACTTACTGATTGCTGCTGTCATATTATCAGAAAGGAAATAAATATTATATTTTGATTGTGGCGAATCAGATGAGACACTCGTGTGAAAGTACTGGGGTTAGTGTGATATTGTTGTGTGGTTACAGTGATACATGCTGTTGATTATACTTCTTTTAAAAACTTGGAATATCCATCATAATAACTCTTTTGCTAGGCTTTACTTGGCAGAAGCCAAGGAAGGGAAACCTCGCATTAAACTATTTTGTGGTGTTGAATGAAATGTAGCAGCACTATTGACGCACGCAGCTCATTTCAGGTTTGTAGAGTGACATCAAAAGTAAATGTGAATTTCAATTACAGCGAACATCAAAATTATTTTTTACCAGCACAGGAAATACGATTCCTAGCTCGGCCCATTTTCCGATGGCACCACACATCAAACGTAATAACTGAAACAAAATGCCGTGTAGGCATATCATGTGTTACAACAGCTGTGGGGGAAGGATTTGGATTGAATTCTCAACTAATGAAATAAACGCAATCCCCTAAATCTTACCACAAAGACTTGGAGGAACACCAAAAGATGTAGAAGGCCACAGAGGTCTAGTGACACTACTATCTGTTTTCTGATCAATTTGACGATAATGTGTGGCATGATTTCAATACACTCTGCTCCAAACATAACCTGCAATTTCTGCAGACGCTCTACAAGAATCAGAAACAGAACTTGGCAGACATGGTGATCTGTAGTGCTGCTTTTCCTGTGCAATTAGTGCAGGGCTGCGTTCTGCTTTTATACCCGTGAGTCACTTCATCAACCTCATGGAGATATTTTTGGCAGAAGGCAATATTCAATTTTAAGAGTTCACTTTCAGGTCACTGCCCCATTAGTAAGAAGAGCCTCAAATTACCCCCAGCCCCCATCAAGCTGCAGTTATTATTTATGTTAAAAAAAAATTAAAGACTTTTCACAAAACATATTTTAAATCATGGAATCCACTGATTAAAAAAATACAAATGTGATGTAGATTTCAATCTTAAATCTGTTATTGGTTATTTGTGATGCGGGTTGATTAATGTGGATGAGGTCTTTCCTCTGGCTCTATGAACACCCCCATGTCAAGGGTCTATCCCTTTGGTGTTTAAATCTATTATTATTTTAATTCTTATATTTGCATGTTTGGGCTTCATGGCTTGGGTGCTAAATAGTTTCTGAGAGGGTGACTGCATGTGCTACATGGGTTCTGTGACCCAGATCATGTCAGTTGATGCCTATCAGTTGACGAGGTGACGGCCGAGTTTAAACCGAGAGCGTGTAACAGGACCGGTCGTGAATAATGGCCCTGTTACTGTGACACAGTGGATGTCACTCCTCTGAGCTCTCATGAGGATTCAGGTCCCTTGTAGGTTGTGTGGGCAGTACAGCTTGGCGCTGGAATATGTGCTTGAGAAAGTGGTTTGATTGCATCTCCAACTCCATATGTTACAAGAGCATTAACTGAAAGCTGTCCAAGAGCACTTCAGTCCTGTGAAGAGTACAGCATGACATTTCCTCTTGGCAGTTTTTCAGGCAAGAGGTTGGAAATGTGTTTTGTTTTGCACTGTATTTGTTTGTTATAGATCTCTGTCTCAGATGGCGTCCTTAGTATTCATGTGGAATTTTCAGTTTATTGATTCCTTCCTGTTCCTTTTGGAGGTCTTACACTTCCTTGAGACGCCATCTGACAGCTGAAGCAGCTGTTGGCTCCCTGGTTGTTATCTTTCCTCAATACCTCCACTTCAGTCCCTATTTTTGTTTTTAGGTCAATCCAGCAGAGATGCAGTATTGCATTTTCAGGGACAAGTAGTACCAACAAATGTCAGATGCTGGAGATAAATCAAACTGCGTTAGAGGAGAACTAAATGCAAACTTTCCAAATAAAGACAATAAGTATCAGATTAGATTTCCACATTTCCACATTTCTAGAAAATGATTATTCGGTGATTAAAACATAGAACCTAAAAAATATACATTTTAGGGTTTTATCTCTACATTTGCAATTCAAAGAGTTTAATTAAGCAGTAACATCTGGCACACAGGGAGCTGCTAGGGGTAATGGATTCCACTTTTCCACAAACTGGCTGGCAATGGCAAGCGTTTCATGAGGGCATTAATGTGATAATGAGAAAAAATTAAGTCTTCATTTTAATTGTTAGATTGTTCTGTTCTCTTGCTACAGATCCTGTATCCAAATTGTAGTGGTGTTGGTCTATTTGTTATTTAGGATTGTGGTGTTCATTAGAGATCCACTGTACTGGAAAAGTAATAGCTGCATAGGTTACTTTATAACTGTGTATGTGCTGGACTCTATATTGTGTAGCTTTCTGAATCTGAAAAGGTGACATTATTTTACCCAAATTGCTCTAGAACATATGTATTTGATTTATATTGATGCCTATGCGTTGTATAACAATGAATTCTGTAAGGCATTGCACTCTCCCTGATGATTTTGTGTTTGAGAGCCCACACACAGCCGTCTGTAGCCTTATATGATACAGGAAACAAGCGTATGAGCCAAAACAGCCCCCAGAAAGACAAAAGCCATGTGCGAGGTGGAGTAGGAGTGGAAGTGGGTGAAGAGAATCAGGCATCACAGAAGTAGGCATTTTGCATAGATACAGGGGAGTTTGGATAGACTGGCTGAGTGATAATCTTTTTCCGGAAATGTCAGTTTAAAGTAACTCCCATTAAGTTCAAATCAAAAGGAAATAAAACAAAAAAAAACCATCACCGGTCCTGTGCTCAACATCATGACTACGGAAAAAAGATGGAAAAAAAAAACCCATTAACCTCTCCACTTGACACCATTCCAAGGATACAAACAAGGTGGACAGATACACCAATCAGATCAAATGAATTGGCTCAAGTCAAACAATTGGACAGCTAAGTGACGCTATTAGAGTGATCAGGGACCAAGCCCACCGTATCCTCCAGTGTTTAGTCCTGAAAGAAAAGGCATCACTGACAGTTCATATAAGGGCCGGAAGCAAATGAACCTCACATCATAAGCTTTAGCACTGCGCCAGGAACAAAATGAGCAGATCAAGTGCAGTGGATGTGAAGCTCATAAGGTACTTTTGCTCACTGAAGCAATGAGAACATCAGTGGGATACTGCATCACTGCTTAAAAATATCTTAGGCATGACAGCATGTTTTGGAATTAATTATTACTGTTCAGAAAATAATATACTTTTAAGGACAGAGACTCTACTCTTAATTATATATATTATATTATTTATAAAAAATAGGCAACGGAGTAGATGAAACTAAAGAACTGGCCTTTTTAACCATTGCCACCAATTAAATGAAAGTGCTAAAGACAGTCATTTAGTTGTTTGCTTTGCAGCTGTGCCGTTTACATGCTGTGGTTTGGGTACTCTTAGACATCAGCAAAATATTGGTTTCCTGGGCACAGAACTGTCATATGGTATTTCATTATAACTGTATTGCGCAATCTGCACAATCTGTTGGAAGAAATAAACATAACCCTTTCTCTGTGTTGCAATATTTCCATTATGGGAGGAAAAAAAATACTGCCTCACTGTCACTGCCACTATTAATTAATTTCCCAGGTGAAAATACCACCCGGGACCACTGAAAAATGTAAACTGGAGTATAGTGATCAATCATTAAGCAGTTTCTACTCACGGAATTGGGTTAAAACTACAATGTTGCCCAGCAGATGAGAATGATGGAATGAGGGGATAAAATAATATATGTATCTTTTGCAGTTGTAATTAAGAATACTGTGTCCAACCATTTGCCGCACAATCCAGTGACCATGATTGGGAGTAACCTAGCACATGCCTAAGGGGCCAACTGGTGGTTATGAATCTCATAGAAACTGACTTCAATTAGTCAGATTTCAAGTGTGTTATATTTTTAATCACCTTGCTTGATACAAATAAAGGATCACAATCATTTTACCAATGAGACACGTGTAACTGTGATGTATCCTGCCCTTCTCTCTGGCTTATATTCTGGCCCAAATCAATATTTTCACACCTCCCTTTGTATCATGTGTGGAAAAAAACACTTATGGCATCTGTCTAGCTGACATCTAGAGACCCCCCCACCCCTTTCCTGCTTCAACTTTTTGTGCAAACAGCTCTTTCCATGACAGAAAGACATTCTTTAAAGGGCAGTGAGGGATTTTTTATCAATTGGAAATAAATCCTTGGAGGTATTTAATCAATCCAGCATCATACTTGCTGGGTAGAGTTCTTGTGCAGGAACCCTGAAATAATAAATGTGCTTTGGAATATATATATATATATATATATATATATATTGGTCAGAAGAAAATGCTATCTCTAAATGATCAACTTGAATGCAATGCATGAGCAAAACAAGAAACAGAAACCAAAAAAACATTAATCTGTGATTAATCCACTCTCAATCCACATTGAACACATATTTCTGATGTTACTGAATTACTGGATTTTGTTTTTCATACTGTAAAGTAGAAGATTTAGCACAGTAGTGCATATTGGGTGCATTTTATGTTATGGTAGGAATGACATATTGCTTGTCCTTCTGCCTTACATGCCAAATGGAGTATTTTGTACTGCTTATGTTTTATTCTGAGGCTACACAAATAGTCTTAAAAGATCAAATTTAAAGAATCTAAGAGACATGACTGACAAATATGTTGTCCACATAGTTGCTTTATAATGAACAAATGCAAAGGCAGAAAGGTTTATAAACTGCCATGTAACCTTTAAGATTAAATTAATGTGCTGTGATTATCCACATGTATCTGCATAGATTGCAAGGGGTGTAATGGTGCAAGTCGTTATGCTTTTTAATGAGGTTGTGGGAGACAGACATACTCAGTTTCGAAAAGTACAGTAATTGCAGTGTGACTTGCTGACTTAGAGCAATGATGACAATTATGGTTTAAGCATTTAGCAGGAAGTCACAGTTTTGTACCTCATTCACTTGATATTCAGTTGTGTGTTCTCTGAATGTCTGATTGTTGTACACTGCGGGAAGCAAGTGTCCTTTCTAACACACTGTGTAAAAGGTGACAATAGTGTAATGCAAATACTAGCATGACAATGACTACATCATTAAATCTGCACTGTAAGGAAGAAGGAAAAAATCTGACCTTTGCTGTGGATAATATAATCGTAACGATTTGATGTTTTCAAAAATAAACAATATCTCAGCATGTCATTGGAGTGAAGCTCAGCTCAGCGGGAGTGAAGTTTATTTGGAGAAATCTATTGGTTAAAGAACTGCTGACGGCAAATAAAGTAGCTGTGAATATTGAACAAACTGAATGTGTTTTAACTTATGACTAATGTCCTTTTTTTTAACAAGGGAAAATAAATGGTCCTGCTGCTCATTAGTGGTTAGGGAGACCTAATAAACAAATCACGCAGGTTTTTATTCTTTCTTTTCTTAAATTATATGTATATTAAGGCAGAAAGCTGCTGTTGAGGAGAGGCAGGAGGAGAGCGGAGTGTTTGGAGAGAGAAAGAGAGAGAGAGAAAGAGAACAAACCCAGTTGTTTGTGGTAATGGACAGGATTTAAGAATTGACCTACGATTTGGGATTACGGACATGGATTATTGACCAGTGTGTCTTGTTTGTTTATTATCAGTTGCATTTGTATAGAGGAACCTGGTTATGTGTTTAGTTAGGGTCGATAGGAGTTAGTTGTCTGTCTGTTTATTTCGATCACAGGCACACTGTACATAAATAAAAACGCACTTATTTCCCCACGTCTCTGCCCTGTGTTTCCTATTCCCCAGCCCAGATGCCAATTTCCAACCCCACATATAGATGTATAACAGGATGCCAAGAATATAGCAGATGTCCTATATTGGCATTTAGGGCTTTTGGGACAAGGACTATTGTTTATAGTTCTGGAGATTATCATTACTGAACTTTTCTCCATTATATTTTTATGATAGCTATGGGATGGCTAGTAAGACGCTGCTGCCAGTTAATGAGATTGGAATAGCTTCCACTTTCATTGCTTTCTCTTCTTTCTTTACTTTTTAGTTGTTGCGTTAATTCAGTCAAAGTGCATCTAACATGAGGTCTTCTATAAATTGTCATTCTTAAATATCAAAGCCAACTGTGTGAAAGACAATTAACACTTTATAAATATAGTACTAAAAGCACTCTGGTTGGTTTTGCATCTAATTATACTACTACTCAGACTGTTAAAAAATGGGGGGTTAAATGGTGTCATTGTTTTCTAATTATAAACCGTTTTAATTAATCTTTGATCTGAGTGAGCTGACATTTTAGAAAGCAGATTGCAACTCTTTGAAGGTGTTAATTGCACTCGTACTGTTTGTTTTTAGCTGCAGTCAGACCCAACATAAAGGGGACAAATACATCTTAAAATTGAATATGCAAATATATATATATATTTTTAAAGAGATCCTTAAAAAATCATAGTCATGTATGGTCAATTCCCCATACAATTCAGTCATGTGTTAAATGCCAAGAAAAACAACATCTTTCCACAGTAAACTTGTAAACGAGAGTATCTTGTGAATACAGTTCTGCCAGTGTGTCTCTTACTTTTCAGTGTGCCGTTCTGTGGCGGGCAGTATAAGTCATGATGATAAAGCAGAGGCTGGCGCATACTGCTTCCTCCATGTTATAAAATAAAAGCGCTACTTTTGTCAGAGCCTTGCCAATTAAGTTTGGATTGAAATGTTTTTGATTAATGGAATGTAAAAATTACAGAGGAGCAAATGTGTTTAGAGGAATTTGCTTCATATTGCAAAACTTTACAAGGCTACTGCCCTACACAGAGAGGCAGCCATCAATATCCATCCGCACAGCGAACGCTCCCAGGCACGGCTTTTACAACCTATTGTTAAAATGGAGATATTACTTTCAATAAAGAGGGCTCTTAAAATTTAAGGTTGGAAATCTGGAAGCATAACTTAACATACCGCATAATATGCATAGGAAGAAACATTGGTTTTACAGTGTAATATATATTACAAGTGTCAGCTTGTTTCCTATATTGTATTACCATCAGCATTGTACTCAGCTCCTGCAGTGATGCTCGGTTTGGGGTTTAAAATGATGTGTGATGATCACACACCCTCCGGCCTTCGTGGGAAATGGTGAATGCTCATGGAAACATTTGTATTATTAAAGTGATCTTCGCTGTATTTTAAAAAGCACCTCTCCTCGGTTAAATATACATTTTCTTCCAAAATGCCTCTGTCACACATTTATATCTTGTTGCTTAATAATTAATAATTTCAATTGAAAAGTGAAAACATATGTATCGGATAGAGACCTTTAGACAGCAGATTAGTAATTGATGCTGCACATTTTTTGCTTTTGTAACATGTATTTATTAATACATTTAATTAATACATTATTTTGATTATTTCACAGTCCTCAATCCCATATCGTCGTTTTCACTTACTTACAGTCTGAAATGAAGATGAACTCTGGTTTGCTCAGCTGAAAAGCAAGTGTGAGCGCTCTCCCTCTCTCTCCCTCTCTTTCTCTCTCTCTCTCTCTCTCTCTCTCTCTCTCTTGAGGGAGAGGCAGTGTCATTAGGTAATGATCCCTCGATATAGTTTCAACGTGTGTGAGCAGGAAAGCCATAGAGACAGACCGTTTTAATTGTAAGATTGCTTTTCCAGCTGCTCACGAGATGAAGCAGTACCTCAGCGTTGTCTCTTCATCTCCTCTGCCCGGCTCTACCTACCATTCATTACTTGTCGTGGTTAATGGAGTGAAACCGGCTTTTATGCTGCCCATAAACTATTTGCAGTGAAGACCTCCTTGTTGCAGCGATCCGGAGGAGAAACTACCCTGTGAGGAAGGAGAAAGAAATATGATTTGGATTTGTGACAACCTGTGTTTTGGTCATGTGACACTTGTTTTGTGTACCATAAACACCAGCCCTTTGAAATATTGGCCTTTATTCCTGCCACTGCTGCGTGTATCCACTCTTTTAGTTCTGCTCTTTGTTTGCTGACCATTTGAAAAACACTTGCTGTGCTGCATCATGGTTGTGTCCATCGTTGTATTTTCTGACATCCCAAACGCGCTGTGTGTTAGCAGGCTATGTAATCATTTTAGTTCTGCATTTTAGATTACTGCAAAGGGTCCTAAAAGGAGTTTCTTTCTCTACTTTTGAAGTACTTATTTCACACCACTTTCGGAGTTCACTGTGCAAGCCCAGGGAAAATCCAAATTTGGGATTAGGTAATAATAATAATAATAATAATAATAATAATAATAATAATAATAATAATAATAATAATAATAAAACCCCATTCTTGAAAGTACCACTTGTGAATTAATACAATCTTGCAGGAAATTGTTGCACAAACCCACCTATTATGAATAAATTCCATATACCACATGTGATGCCATGATATTAAAAAAAAGAAATCATTTGGTTCAATTATTAATATTTTCTAAATGAAGTTCAAGACATAAGATGTTTAAGAATTAAAATGAGATGGTAATTACCCTTAGGTAAGATGTCTATCAACTTGATATAGCTATCGAATTTTCTTTCACTGTCTTCCCATTTCCCTTTTCAATTCCCTTTTCAAATGTGTGAAATCCAAAATGTATGCCTACTGTGATTAAGAAATAGACTCTTTTAAATCAAATTTCCACATACTGAATATCATTCTTTAGCCTTGAGAGGTCCATTTTACAGATAATTTCAATGGTACGTTATGCCTTTTCATACCAAAAAAATCACATTTTAGAAGCTCTGCCTACCTGTGTATTGTTTTTAAATTACCTCCATTTGGTTTTCTGCTTCATAGCGGAGTGTAACCTAGTCCACTTCTCATTTCATATACATAGAAATAGCATGTATTCCCCGCTTGTTACATACCTAGTACATAAAATGTCATATTTATATATTGAACTCTTGTGCTGGCCTTTTCAAAGTTTCCAACCTTCCCTACATAATATTAAATCAATGTATTATTTGACAGAACTCAGATTAGGAAACGGTAATATGCAATATTTACTATGACCGAAACAGCAGTGTAAAATATTTAGTTATTACATTTCATATACATGTGCCATTAGAAGGGCTTAAATACCCTGAGTGTAACCCCCTTTTTCACAATATTGTTGCAATCTCCTGTGTGAAACTGCAGCCATAGCATGTGGTATTTAGGTACGTAGTCTTAATAAATAGGCAACTGTACTTTTTTTGTCATAATAAAATCAATGTTGCAGGCAGGATAAGAAAAATGCAGATCCAAGAAGGAGAGCATTTTAGATATTACAAGTATCAGAAAAGAGAAGTAAGAAACACGTTTTTAAAGTAAATGAGTCTTTGGATTTGAGAAGGTGTAGATTAGAGCTGCAGTTATTTTCCTACTGGCCTACCTTCTTGGCATCGTGAGAAAGTGTAATTCATGTAATTTCATGTTGTTGTGCATTCTGAATGTAAATTGTTTCATGTGTGTAGCCCATGCTATTCACATAATCATTAGATTTGATTTTCTAATGTGCACAGGACACGTTTTTATAACTGATATTGTGCAGAAGGTAATTAGTTATGCTGAATCAGATGTATGCCTCACAATATTTCCAACTGACACTTGTGGCATGACAGCTTGTTACTTAGAGTTAGACAGCTCTCCAATTCCCAGAAGGTATTTTGTGGAACAGCTCTCCAAATAACTATAATGATAGGAATAGTAGAATTGGAGTTCGGCAGCACATTTCAAGACAGCGAATTGTTAAGTCAATGAGACTTAAAGTGTCAATCTTTATTTTAGTTGCTGTTTTTCTTCCACTTAAATAAAACATTGCAAATATATGCAAGCACTATGTTTCAAATGTATAAATAATGACATCTGCATTGGAATTCCTCCAAGCACTATATATGTTCTTCCTATACACGCCATTCATGTTCCAAGGAGTCTAAAGCAGATTCAAGAAAGCTCTGCCCCTTTCTTCATCATTTTGCACGAACATCTGGCAACATAACACAATCCACAGCAAGACCATGTGCACCATGTGGAGTAACACGGTTTTATTTACTAGTGAGTTAAATGTATTTGACAGACTTACATATGTGACATGTGTTACTTTGAGACACAAATGTTATGATTGGTTGGTTTGTGATTATACAGTCCCTGTTATTTACATTTGATATATTCTACAAATCTGAATGAAAAACACTGTTTTGCCTATTTTCCAAATGCAAAAAACAGCCATTATCCAAACCAACAGCTGCCCAATGACATTGCCTGCCAACATTTGCTGTTGGAAACAATACAGGACATTCTGCCTTAAACTTGATTCATAGTACCGGTGTGAATGAGGTTATTAATATTCATGGTGCATCTTTTTTTTTTTTTCGCGTGGACTCTTTTCTCCTCCTGTGCAGTCACTCATTTTAGAGTCCTTGAAAGCTATTTATATCCTGTTTTGAATACATGTACAACGGGATTCCTGGACTTTATGCACTCAGATTCAGTGCTGAGTTGTCTAAAACACAATAAGTTATTATATTCAGAGGTGGATACATCCCAAATGATTGGTTACACAATAGGAGTTGTCAAGGACTCTGGGACTCTTTACCTGAAGTGATCTCATAGCTTTGAAGTTGAGTCATTTAAAATTGAAGCTGGTTTTGAAAAAGCTGTTAAAAATCCTGGCAACAGTGTGAGAAATAATAGCTATTTTAAAGGGAAGAAAAAGTGATACATGCAGCTAAAAACGTGTCTTTGATTTTTGTTTTCATTTTATTTTTCAGGACTATACATTGACTATGTATTTCCAGCAAGCATGGCGGGACAAACGGCTGTCATATTCTGAGATTCCTCTCAATCTCACGTTGGATAACAGAGTCGCAGACCAACTCTGGGTCCCTGACACCTACTTCCTAAATGACAAAAAGTCGTTTGTACATGGTGTCACAGTTAAAAATCGAATGATACGCCTGCATCCAGATGGGACAGTGCTGTATGGCTTAAGGTAAGATGCTTGTTTTCTTTCACTGTTAATTGAATGTAAGATGTAATATCTCTATGTACTTTTTTCAAGATAAATTCATCACTATTTTTTTTTTACTTGAATAAATTCTGTTAATGCAACTGTCGTATCATGTGTAGACACTCCTGCTATAATGCACAGGATTCAGAGCTCAATGCTAACTTACCAACTTTGTTCAGCAGTATGAAGGAAATATGTTTTTCTTTGAAAACAAAGTATATAACTGTAGAAAGAGTTCAGCAATGGACAGTACTGCACCGATAACTCATCAGCATTGTGGTTTAATTTATTATTAATCAATTCAGAGGGAACTGAACAACTGCTAAAACATTCATGTGTAAATACATTATTGAAAAAAAAAGCTATTATCTCTGCACAACAGCTAGACCCGCTGCTTTCCTCATCTAAATTGAGCTCCAGCTTCTACAGTCAGTGTGAATATTTCTACTCTGTGGAATGTTTATACATGCTTTGTGTGCGTGCGTGTGTGTGTGTGTGTATGATATATATATATATATATATATATATATATAATGTCATCGCCATCCTTGGTGCTCATGTTTGAGTCTTTGCTTTGAAATGCACTACCCAGCAGAGGGACCCTACAGGAACAGCTGAACTGATTCTGAAATCATATGAATCATTACAATTTAACACAGGCAGAGGCCACTTAACTTAGTGTGTGATTTTGAAGATGATTGCTTACACCTGAGCTAATTTAAGATTGCTATTACAAGGGGGGTAGATACTTATCCAACCAAGCTATTTCAGTTTAAATTTTTAATTAATTTTATAACATTTTCTATAATTGTTTTTCACTTGGATGTTGTGAGGCAGAAAACTATTTTACTGCATTTTAATTCCAGGCTATGAGGCAACAAAAAGTGAAGATTGTGAAAGGGGGTGTAAACTTTCTATAGGCACTGTGTTTATATATACAGTTAGGTCCATAAATATTTGGACAGTGACACAATTGTCATCATTTTGGCTCTGTACGCCACCACAATGGATTTGAAAGGAAACAATCAAGATTAAGTGTAGACTTTCATCTTTAATTTAAGGGTAGTTACATCCAAATTGGGTGAGCGGTGTAGGAATTAGACCCACTTTTATATGTATTCCCCCCAATTTTAGGGGCTCAAAAGTATTTGGACAAACTAACATAATCATTAATTAAATTGTGAGTTTCAATACTTGGTTGCAAATCCTTTGCAATTAATGACTGCCTGAAGTCTGGAACCCATAGACATCACCAGATGCTGGGTTTCTTCCCTGGTGATGCTCTGCCAGGCCTGCACTGCAGCTGTCTTTAGTTCCTGCTTGTTTTTGGGGTGTTTTGCCTTCAGTTTTGCCTTCAGCAAGTGAAATGCTGCTCAATTGGATTCAGGTCAGGTGATTGACTTGGCCATTGCAGAACATTCCATTTCTTCACCTTAAAGACCTGGGTTGCTTTCACAGTATGCTTCGGGTCATTGTCCATCTGCACTGTGAAGCACCATCCAATGAGTTTTGAAGCATTTGGCTGAATCTGAGCAGATAATATAGCCCTAAACACTTCAGAATTCAACCTGCTGCTTTTGTCAGCAGTCACATCAATAAATACAAGGGAACCAGTTCTCTTGGAAGCCATACATGCCCATGCCATAACATGCTTCACAGATGAGGTGGTATGCTTCGGATCATGAGCAGTTCCTTCCCTTCTCCATACTCTTCTCTTCCCAAGTTGATCTTTGTCTCATCTGTCCATAGGATGTTGTTCCAGAACTGTACAGGGATCTTTAGATGTTTTTTGGCAAACTCTAATCTGGTCTTCCTGTTTTGGGGGTTACCAATGATTTACATCTTGTGGTAAACCCTCTGTATGTACTCTGGTGAAGACTTCTCTTGATTGTTGACTTTGACACAGATACTCTACCTCCTGGAGGGTGTTCTTGATCTGGCCAACTGTTGTGAAGGGGTTTTTCTTCACCAGGGAAAGAATTCTTCTGTCATCCACCACAGATGTTTTCCGTGGCCTACCGGCGCTTTTGGTGTTTCTGAGCTCACCAGTGCTCTCTTTTTAAGAATGTACCAAATAGTTGATTTGGCCACACCTAATGTTTTTGCTATCTCTCGGATTGTTTTGTTTTGATTTCTAAGGCAAAACTGAAGGCAAAACGCCCAAGAACAAGCAGGAACTAAAATAACTAAAGCTGCACTATAGGCCTGGCAGAGCATCACCAGGGAGGAAACCCAGCATCTGGTGATGTATATGGGTTCCAGACTTCAGACAGTCATTTACTGCAAAGGAAATGCCACCAAATATTGAAACTCACAATTTAATTAATGATTATGTTAGTTTGTCCAAATACTTTTGAGCCCCTAAAATTGGGGGGACCACATATAAAAATGGGAGTAATTCCTACATGATTCACCCAATTTGGATGTAACTACCCTCAAATTAAAGATGAAAGTCTACACTTAAAGAATGTTTTGATTATTTCCTTTCAAATCCATTGTGGTGGCATACAGAGCCAAAATGATGACAGTTGTTTTCATTGTCCAAATATTTATGGGCCTAAGTGTATATATTCTTTCTTCTGATAAGCTGGACCATTACAATTGCTTCAGTTGTGTAGAGCTTTTGTGTCTTTTGATGTTACATAATTTATTTTTCTCTGGAGCAATTAGTCAATTGTTTAATGCAATGATTCATCGATTATCAAAAATACCAACCACAGAAGCCTTGCTGTTACTGGGACCAGATCACTTACAGTTATAAGCATGTCTGAATCCATAATGATCTCAGTTTTTCTTATTGTTGAAGCTGACAACAGGAAACAAGACCTGTGAATGAGCTTTGCACAAAGTGATTTTTTTCTTCTTCGTAAAAAGTCACTCATAGAAAAGGGGAGCTAAGCTTACACAACACAGGCTGAAAGGGAATACAAAAAAAGAGAAGCAGAGGTCCCATTCGATTTTTATTTTATTTGATCAAGATGCAGTAATTAGAATTATGAATATACAACTCTAATTAATGTAGAGGTTCGAATTTTGTGTTTGTGTGTTATTTAAAATGTCAGTATGGAAGAAAATGATAATAGGCATAAATGAAGAACGATAGACATTTACTTTTCAGCATATTAATCCCGCTAAAGAGTAATAATAATTTAAAATAGATACATTAAATAATAATCATCATCATCATCATCCAAGGTTTAATTTATATACTCATTTAAACCCTTTCTCTGCTTTGATCCGTTTGAATATCTCAAGGGTGCTGTTTGATTCTGAGACCTCATGGTTGAACCAGACACACACAATTATTCAAAGAAATCTTGAGATCTTAGATAAGCATTTTATTAGTTAAAATTAGGTGATTCATTAGTTAAATGTAGTTAGACTAAGTGATTTGATGGAATGAAAATCTGGCCCCCGAGGACTTGAGTCATGTATTATTGATGGAATCCGAGTCAGCTGTACGGGACTATTAAATTTATAATAATAATAGTGTAAGTACAACCAGGTTAATTCAATGCATTTCTAACCCGCTAAAATAATTTAAAGCTGTCAGCTTCATCTAACACTGTGAATGAGATAATTGTAGGCACTCCACAAAGACCCAATTCTCACCATTCCTTGGATGTACTTTGTGGTCATTTGCTTTCCAACAACATGGAGGAAAAGCAGTATAGACAGCATGCGGGGGGGGGTGATGGAATAAATCTATTATTATACGAAACCTGACAGCACTGTTTCATAACCCTTACTTATAAATAGGACACTCTATCTTCACTGCTGTCTTTACGGAGCTGTATAAGAAGAGAAGGAGGTGCATTAATGTAGGCACTGCCAACCTGTCTGGCAGACCTTTTTACAGGACATTTGTAGATACTAATTCTATACAGATAATGCTGTCAAGCATAGCAAGACCATATGCCTTCGAAGGACTGACTGCACTGTCACAGGTGCTTGTAATGGTTGTATACTTTCCTCGTTGTACATCACTTAGAGCAGAGAGAGTTCCTCATTGCAAGATTTGTAAAACCTAATAAATGCCTGTGAACTCAATTGTTTTCGCATAGTGCGTCCGGTTGAGCACACTGGAAGACTCAGGGTGACGTAGGTATGAAAAAGATTACAACTGTCAGTCAGTGTACGCCATGCAAAAGAAAATAATATATAACAACTCTTCTCTTTAACTAAAAGCACAGTCAATACGACGTGACATTAAGGAAAATTACATGAATGAATGAGCGCTGCAAAAAATATATTTACTTGATTTTTACATAGACTTTATTGTGAGATAAAACTGTTTGAGGGCAAAATCATTTCTTCTTTCTGGATTTCTTCTTTGTTTATTCATCTTAGTACTGTACTTTATATATATATATATATATATATATATATATATATATATATGTCAGTTTCCAGTTTAAATACACCCAGGACTGCTTTGCTGCCTTTAAAGTTCTTTCATGTGCTGTTATTTAAATACACAGCCCCTGTCATAATACACTCCTGTTCACTGCTTTAACTACAGGTCAAAAATAGAAAAACTTAAATTAAAACAATGCCAAGACAAGGTTAATGTAGTTAGATTTGTTCTGATTATGGTGTGCCTGGCCTGTCATACAGCACATGAAAGAAATCCTTGATTCACAAATTGTATACACAGCAGGTATAGAGATCGGCTGATTAGTGTTTTACATGATTATGTTGTGTACAGAGGGCTGCTGTTTGGGCTACAGAAGATAAACACAAAGCAATCCAAAAGATGAAACAAATCCTTAATTTTAGCAAGGAAAACAATAGCTGATGAGAATTATAGGCATATCATTCCAAGAGTGTTTCTGTAATCTTAGAAGGATAATTACTTACTGCACAAGTCAAAAAAATGGAACAAAACAAAACAACAACAAAACCATCACATGCACATGCTGAAAAGGTTCTAATAGTCCTATAATATCTGTGAACAAATATCAAAATCAAAAACGAATTACATTTACAAGGCACAGGTGAAAAATAACTCAAATCATCATTATCTAAGGATTTGTACAATTCCTGCAGACAGAAAATAGGAATATATATATATATATATATATGAAATGCAAGGACTGGATTATCTAACTGAGTAAATCACAGAGGAGTAGAGGCTGTCATACTGACTCTTCGGTAAAAGTACAATGCAAACTCTGTTGACCTTGTAGTGTCCTTTTTCAGAATCAAATTATTATTTATGATATGAAACACACAGTGCTGGTTTACTGCGCCTTCATCTCTTTTCCCCATTTCTGTTTCCACCCTCTGGGGCGCAGTAACCTTTACCTCTCTTTTCTCTGGCCTAACGTTTCGAACATGATGTCCCTTTGAGACCGTGGGGTGAGACCACTAGGCTCACCTTTTGCTTTAGGATGAAGAACAGCAAGACATTTGCCAGAGTCCTGTGGATTTCTGCTTGAGCTTTACTGTGAGTTATTTCCAGAAGCCAACAGCAAGTGTATACGTATCTCTCGATGTAGCAGTCAGCACACGTCATCAAGGCATCCGGGTGAAATAAAATGCTGACGGAGGTCCCTGAATATACATGTTCAATGTTAAGAAGGTGATCGCTGGTCGGGTTAGACAAAACTCACACCCTCACTACACCGTAGAACAATATATACATTTCCATTAAGAATTTGTGTTCTTCCCAGTGACAAAATCCCATCACCTGATATAACAACATGCAATGAATGATGACATATAGAATATAAAACACAAAATGTGGCCAGAGTTTGCTTTCACAGGGACCTCTAACTCTACTTTCTCTCCATCAGAGCATGTCACGTGTTACCTTACGTATATGTGTATATATATTTTACTACAACATTGATATAAGCTGTCTTGTGAACTGACAGATAATCCTCAGTGAGGCTTCTGTGATCTGCACCTGCACAGTAGTTGTTTCTCATCTATGTACAATTGGCTCCTCTCTTGTTCCAGCTGCAGAATAACTAGACACACTAAGCACCCCACTGAAACACTGACAGCAGGTCAGGCCCGAGCTGGAAAAGCTGCTTAAAGGGAAAGTGAATAAATGCTGGCTTTCTCTTGGGCTGCCTATTCACTTTCATACAATGGTCGGTCATCCTGGGCTTTCCTTGGAAGGACAATCATTCCCTGTATTGTTCTTGTTCACCTTGACCACTTGTCAGATTCGGTAGTATTTGCCTTCATCTGTACAAGTAGTTCTCCATGTTTAAAACATAGAACACTTGAAACAGTTTAATGGTGTTTTGAGAAACCCATGTACCTCTAGAATGAGAGTGGTCATCAATAATAAAATGTCCTTTCAATAAATACCCTGTCTTGCTTTGCGGAATGACAAACACATACACACACCAAAATGCAACCGTTAAATAAGTGGCATCAATGTCTTATAATATACACAGATCCCCTTGCGAGACACGGGATTGCTATTGCTCCTTCTTCGAGAATATGACGCCACTGACCTCACTAATGCTCCCAGGCAGCTTACTTCCAAGTGTTGAGCCCACAGCTGCTCCAGATGTTTGCCTCCTTTATAAGCTTCTTGTAACCCATAAGCAAATCTCCAGAAATCTCGACATGAACACGTTCTGTAGTGGCAAAGTAAGTACAATGTGACAATGCATTGTTCTTTCAATAACAATTATCTTTTCTGGGGGTTACTACTACCCAGCACCAGCATTGCCTGATACGTGCCTTGAACCCTAGTGACATCCATTATGCGGATGATGAAGATGAATGCTATGAATGCTATGAATGCATGAGATGTCACCGAAGTGTTTTTCATCACAGAAACACTTGGGGTTTTTACCAGGATACTTAAGCTCAGTGCTACAAGAAAATACACCATATCACAGACTGCATTCTAGCCTTGCCATTATTTATGGAGTATTTATAAAGAGGCCCTGTGTTTGTTGAACAGCACTTAATTACAGCGCCTCTAATTAATGGAATTTCCTGTGCCAGAAAGTCCTGGACATGATTGTGTGGCAAATAGAAGCATTAAAGTGATTGCATTTGATCCAAGATCGAATGTTTTAACCTGACAGGCCTCTGTCTCAGTGTTTTTTTGGTTTGTTTATTTTACTTCACTATCAATAAACAAATAGATATATTTATGCTATCAACCTACTATTTGATTTATTTTTTAGTGAGGCATTGGTAATTTGAGAAATGATATGGAAGTATCATAAGGAAGATACTAAAAAACCAAGCAGCGTCACATTAGGGGGATCCAATCAGTGCACCATTTTGCTCTTTCTGTTGAGAAAAACTTGCACCGTATTTGTTTGTCAAGCCTCTAGCACTGTAAAACTTTACTATGTCTGGGCCCCACTTTGGAGTATTTTAAGCCTCAGTAGACAATGAGATTGTCATTTAGAATAAAGGTGCATTATTCCCTATGGGGTCCAAGCCTGTACATCAGATGAACTGTAAAATAGTTCGGAAAGTTCAAGAAAACTAAATTTTGGCAGTACAACTCCGTCTGCCTACGAACTAAACAGAAACAAAGAAAAAAACAAAAACTTAAATACCTAGTGAATTCCCGACAGCATGACAACCTTGTTTTCAGCGTTCCACCCTTTCCAAATCTCCTCCAATTTGAAACTGCTGTGCCGCAGAGAGAGGAAGCAGTGTTTGTTATGCATCTTAATTTACTCAGAATTGCCAATGAATTTATTTGATTTCTATCTGCTAATAGCTATAAAATGCAACACCCAATTTCAGTGGATTAGACATTTAGCACGGTTCATGCTGACCATAATAAATATGTGGAACTGCAGGGCCTAGCAGAACAGTGGAGGCAATTCCTTGACGAGACTTTGGGAGCTCTGTCTTCTGATAAGTCCCTCTTTCCACTGATGTATTATGACACACAGTGACCTGTGTTATAGACATGTATTAATTCAGTCGGGCCCCTATTGTGAAGAACAGACTCACATTACTTTTCATTCTTGTAATTGTTCACAACATGAAAACAGAACTGCCGTCATTTATGTTTAACAATTAACCTCCTCCCCCACACACACCTTTTTCTAAAAACATAATTTAAATTCATCAATTGTTTTGGGAAATAAATGGGTGGGTATAAGATAGAAACAACAAAGCTGATAGATTGACAGAATTATTCTGAGATAAAAAGGTACATCAGTGAGAAGGCAGGGATGGAGAGCTGTACACATCTGAAGCAGCAGTTATAAATACTTCATGGAGCTTAGTTACCGTCACTTACGATTTTAACGCATTTAAATATAGCATACTTACAGCTGCACATTATTTACATATAAATCGCATTTCATGGTGTCAGGTTTCATATTCTTATATTTATTTTGTATGTTATTCATGTTTAAAGAGACAGTTGCCTCTTCTTCATTGACCTAAAGGAAAAAGCAGTGGTGTAGAGATCTCAAAGCATACTCCCTAAGGCAATAATACCTGTTTTTATTGTTGTTTTTTACCCCTACTTTAATTCCTTTAATTAAACTTTAATTCCTAAAGCATGTTCTTCTCTTAGATATTTCTGACAGTTCAGACCTATAATTATGTGACTTCATCATTTACTGTAATTAGTCCAGTGATTTAATTTCTGTCTCTAATTTCTCAAACAAATAGAATCCATTTGCATTCCAAGTTTGAATGCAGTTCAAATCTGTTTGGCGATGCATCATGAGGTTTTATCACACACTCTCACAAAACATGCAAACATGTCTATTATTTACATATTCCCAAAAGGACATAGCAATCTTTTGCTGTGTGTTTTTGTTTCATACTTTTGAAATTAATAATATTTTTTTTCAGCTTTGTTTATAAATTAATGTTTTAATAATCTATGTATTACTTTTCATGTAATGCGTTTACAGTCTTCTACAAGTTGCTGTTAGGAACTCCTGTTTACTCCAGGTCAACAACTAAAAGCATCCTCTGTATACTGACACAAGAGTGTATGACTAAGTGTTTTATTTATTGAATTATCACGCTTGCATGCACCACAGCTAGGATTCATGCCACTCGGAGAGGTGGACGCTCAGCGTGTTTTCTTTGATTGCTGTGATATTTACATGAATCAGAAAGAGCACGTATCTCTTAAAGTTAAAGGACGGAAAAAAATAAATGAACAGCTACCGGCAGGAACTTCCTGTTGATGCTTTGCAATAAAAAACTGCACAGAATTGCAAAAGCATATTGAGGCAGATTGGTTCATGCGGATTCAGGCAGAGTTAGGTTAAACAGATACAAATTGCAGCACACTGTGATCTGTACTCATGCTTTACTGTTTGTGTCAGTTCCTTCTGACACAGAGATCGCCATGATCTGAGGTTTCATCAGGGCAGCCTGAACTTGCCCTGTGCTCCTGTGGTTATATATTTTAAGAGCAACAATAATAGCATTATGCCAATCTGGTGATATGGTAACTAACTAACCACATCAGTTGCTTTCTTGATTAAACACACAGCTTCAGCTGCTCCCACTTTGTCTTCAAAACTTGTTTTTTGCAGTTTGGTGTGTGTATAGATATTTATAGATAGATAGGTAGGTAGATAGATGGATAGATTGTAGTCAAGTGGAAAAATCTTAGGGAGCCCTACATCCAGCAGTGAATTGACAATGGCTGATGATGATGCTGATAATATATATGTAGAGAGAGAGAGAGACTTTGTTAAAAAATCATGACTTAATTTTAAAAAGCTGAAAATGTTTACAGCTTGTTCTGTTAAGTAGGTTTCTGCTGTATACTTGCTATTTGTGTGTGTGTGTGTGTATGCACATTATATAAAGGAAGCCTGTTGGCCTTGACAGAAACCGAGATGACAGTCGAATGATTTTTGAAACAAAACATTAAGACATATCCAGAAATGTACAGTTCTATAAATATGTGGAGACTGTTATTTTTATTTAGCTTTTTTGCCCTAATTTTTCAGCCCTTCCTGTAATATTATGGTGATTGAATTCTGAGGTACAAGAGCTCTAGGTAGCTGGTGTAGGCAAGGTGATTTATAGAAGGCATAAACTAGGACAAGGATTTCATTTTGTATTTTAATCCACTCGCTCTCTGTGCCCACAATTCAGAATTATGTAACGCTCAGTAAACTGTTAAAGCTGTAATGTTTATTTATCAGACTACTTTCACCCCTTTTCTTGAAACCATTTGTTTGTTTTATTGTGCATCCCCCACCTCCTGTCATTGCTTTTTACCTCTGAGGGAATCAGTGTCAAGTATATAAGAAAAATATAAAGTAGTTCAAGATAACTCCCACAAAATCATATATAAAAGAGATGTTCTGCTCTTCTGTTTCCATGTTTGTCGGGGAAATAACATAAGAAATATCATTTAGGGAAAATGTATTTACAATATTTTATTTTTTAGTAGTCCAACTAGTTCAAATTATATTTTAACCATATTGAACAAAACATTTTAATTCAAGATCAAAGTTTGGTCAAAAAGCTTAAAGCAATAGAAAATAATTGTGCAGTATCAATTGCACTAAAATACATACAATCATTCTATTAATCATTAACAATTTTGTGTTTATTACAGTGTTTCTAATGTGTCCACTGAATTAAACTGGAACAGTAAGGATGATAAAACAATGGTGTTAACTGTATTAGATATCAATAAAAATACTCTAGTACTTAATACTTAACCATATTACACCATTAGCTTTATCTCGCTGAATACAGATGGCATTATTAGGTATCCTCTGGTTTTTACTAAACAAGGGAAGTCGCTTTCTTTTCTACCAAAGGGCATGCATTCACTTAAGATCACTATCTGAGGTATTTATGGTTATGTACAATGTTTTCTCTTGTTTCAGGATCACCACCACTGCGGCTTGCATGATGGACCTGAGACGGTACCCTTTGGATGAACAGAACTGCACTCTGGAGATAGAAAGCTGTGAGTAGAGAGACTTATGGAGTGCTGTCATTCAAAAACACATTATAGTCCAACACCCTGTAAAACATAAATAAACATAATGTCCATTTTGATCTGTTTCGATCTTTGATCTGTTATCACATGATTACTATTTTGGACTGAATTCATTTAGGAAATCCATCCATCCACCAATAACAAAACACCCACTTTACACCCAGTGACGGGTTCTGACCGGGCACAGGAAATGAGCCTCTCGGTTTCAGAAACCGAATCTTGCCATCGTGCTCTGGTTTTGCAATTTGCCTTTGGGAGGTGGGTCAAGTTTTGATTCAGTGTTGTGGTCAACAACTGCAAAAACATATTAACGTTTTTAAATGAAGATATATTGAATAGGTTAAGAACGAAAATGTGTGAAGACAATCGTGGCACACATGCATGAAAATATTAACTGATGATAACAGTTCTGACACATTAATTCCTGAAGACATTGATATCGTATATATTCCATAACAGCTGAACAATTTAAGCAAGACACTGCGGCAAGTGAATTAGAAGGGAGATAGATTTGTTTTCAACGGCAGAGCCGACAGCAGTAAAGGAAGCTGTAATATTCAGTGCTGTTTGTCAAAATGAATTGTATTAAAATGGACTGAATTTTTACTGGGCCGGGCTGAGAAGCAAAAGCCTTAATCTGCTCTAATGTCTTGAACCACAGGGGGTTTTATTACAAAGAAAGGCATTGCTGTTGCTAACCTGACCACACAAACTATCTCCTATGTTTGCTGAGTGAAATCGGCATTGATGCTCATGTCCTGGGAATTTACTTTTATGAATCACATTATTTTCTTACAATCATTTTCTGCGGGCAGATATGGCAGAAAACAAAGAGGATCATTTTCTTTAACAACTGCTGCTATCGAATATGCATGATTTGAATCATAACCACAAAAGAAAGACTGCTGATTATATATACGATGGGGAAAGTGATCGATATATTTTATAGGATAGTGATAAAAACACCCATATCTTCTAATAACAGTCATGAGAGCAATATGGAAAAACTTTTAAGAGAGACAGGACAGACAATGATTTAGTACGTGTCATTTCTTACTTTGAAACTCAAGTAAACTTTTACATTACAAACAGGATATTTAATATCACAATACGCCTCATCTGTCACATATTAGATTTGTTCACTCTGCACCTATAATTTAAGCCTATTGTATCCAGAACATACACTTTAATAGATGAGACTAAACTAAACTTTCTTTATGTTTTTTGAATAAGAAAAATCTTGGCAGGGATTTATATGAGCTTGTTATGAGCAAATTGGAGATATTTCTGTTTCACAGGTCTTGTAACACACTCTGTTATTTAAAAGATATTTCCAACACAGCCAAATAAACAGGTGAACCAGTTAATAAAGAAGTGCAAGGGATGGTGAAAGGGTATATTAATTTTAGCAGGATTTGTCTAAATATAGCCTAAGGCTTTGGTCAAGACAACTTGACCAAGGGAAAGCATAATGCCCTCACAGGAGCATTAATGCCATGTCAAATTGTATAAGATGTGCATAATAAACTTAAATTGTACCTGTTTTATTTTATCAGCAATTCATTTTATCATAGAAACAAATTCTACTTATATTAAGATTTTTCAAAACTTCTCTTTAACCACAGTTCAGTGCAATAAGTCATTTAAAAAATAATAGAACCAGAAGATGTGAGAAAAAATCTCACGCAACACTAGCTAATTTTGTTCTTACTCACAAAGCTCGTCACCTAATTTGATGACTGACTTATTGTTTATTGCAGCAGCAACGGTGTAAAGTGCATTTCTAATGCTTCTGCTAATAAAAATGGAAAAACACATGAGGCCTTTACTGTTTTATCCGTGTCCCCAGTGTCATGAATCATGAAGCTGCAATTTGAAACTGCAGTGGATCTATCTAAAAAATATGCTTTTTGATCACATAGCTGGCAGCAACAATATAGCAGGAGAGAGGCTGACACTTCCACAGATCGAGCTCCTTTTGTGCAGCTCCTTGTTGTACTCCTTCTTTCGTTGTCAAGCTTTTCTCTAGAGAACTTTGAAGTTTGATCTCACAATCGTACTGAATTCCTTCTGCAGAACCTGAATAAATCCAGACCATGAACCAGTTTGTTGCACTAAGAAAGTGTAGCATCCTTGAAATACAGTGCAGTAATTAATGCTCAAATTAAATGTTGGATATTTTGTTTATTGAACTCTCTGCCACTGATGACCACTCTGCACTAAGATCTGGCTCATTCGTCAAGAGACTCTCTTTGGGTTTTGGAATTGGTGTATTTTTGTTTTAAATGTTATTAGTTTAATATTGAGGCATTTTTGCCACTCCAGGTATTCCCTGGAGTTTGGAGGAGTCAGTCAGCTGTAAAATAAAACTTACTTTTAACTTAATATTTCAAAACTGACAAAAACATCAATAAAGGCTTTCTTCGGGCATAAACAACTGAAAATGTATTTGATGTTTAAACATGGAACACAGCTAACTTGAAATGTTTTTTGTTTTTTTCCTCTCAATTGGCATGCACAATAGTGATCACGTTACAAAATATAATCAAGCAGTCTTGCTCAAATGTTTATTTAGGTCCATTTAGCAAATGAAGTGTAAAGCACATAGTGTTCCTCATTCCACTTAATTTCTCTTAGTAATTATTCAATTATGAAAAAGAAATGCATTCGAAAATTAATCACAATAAATTTTCTTCCTGTAATTTGCGATGGGTCACTGCATACCAAACAGATTAGGAACACTGCAAATTACATCATAAAACAGTGCATTATAAATCATTATTAGATGTCCCAAAGCCAGGAAATAAAAATCTAAAAAAGGAATGATGATTTAAATGCATCAATAGTTGTTCATTTTATTAGGCGTAAAGGAAGTCCAAGAGGTTAGTTAAAAATAGGTTTTTATTACCAGGGACACAATTATTTATAAATATACTTATAAAGGCCAATCTCTGCTTAGAACCACAAAGACTGACAACTCTAATTTTATTTGCAAACCAGTAGTGCATAAAACGTCTCTATTCTACTCATGTATATATATATATATATATATATATATATATATATATATATATATAAAAATCTGCCTGACTGGTTTTCGGAGTAAATAAAGCATGGTTGTCCCCAGAAGTGATCATTTGCTGGGAGAATAAATACAAGTCCCCAGAGGACACCTCGCATGTACCTTTTCTGAAATGACTCAGGCTCACAGCTTAAGACAAGAGAATACACAGAACTGTGGAGAATTATTCAGCATCCAGATGTTGTCTCTTTTCTAATTACACTCAGAATGCAACATCTAGGTGTGGGTTGTATGTGTGTGCGTGCGTGTGCGTGTGTGTGTGTGTGTGTGTGTGTGTGTGAATCAAGCTAACTGATTCAAAAGCTGGGAATCCGATTTTGCATTATTTAAACTTCAATGGATTGCAATAACTTTGCTTAGTACATTCTTGACCTCCAACACATGAAGCCTGATTGCACCAGGTTCTTATATTATTCCCTTTGCTTCATCCAATAATGAAGAAAGTCCCCCAAATGTTAATCCATGAAAGGTCTGCACGTATTCTCATCCAATTCCTTGATGTAACCAATAACTGATTGGTCTATAGAATAAAAGATCTAGTTTTATTTGTGGATATCAATGACTAGTTACAACTCAATGATGGGCCAATAGCTTATATTTTGTATAATGAATGAAATAAATAAACGACTGATTCTCAATTGAAGATATATATCAGTAAGGTTACTGACTCTCACTGTTATCCTTTAAAGAATACTACTACTAATAATAATAATAATAATTATGGACAGAAGGGACTGGCTGTCTTTGGTATGAATTAGGGCTGCACAGTCTGTTTCCCCTGATAGACATAAGCATAATTAACCTTCATTTTGTCAGAAAGCAGTAAAGGCAGCTGTTAATGGGTCATCCTTTCATGACCTTTGTGTCTCTGCTTAGTTAACAACTGTCCCTTCATGGTGATCAATACCACACTTACTTCCTGAAAAAGGTTTTACTTTAGTAGGTCCATGAGATGGTACACAAAAAAGACAATACTGCAGACTCAAATCTTTGCATGAGCTTTTTAGAAATGTCACTAAATTCATGTAATATGAAGTTTCTCAGAGGGTCTTGCAAATAGTTTTGTTTTCTTCAAGCAAATGGGCTTGTGAGCAGAAATGGGATCCTGAAATGCTTTGACATGTAGTAGTTGTATTTCCCAACTGATCTTGTTTTAATTTGTTTTATTTTTTTCTATTTCTGTGATCCAAATAAAATACCAAATTAAAAAGCTGAAGCTAACATGCAATTCCATTTTAAAAGCACAGAGAATATAAAACCCCATTATTGTTTATTGAAGGTGAAATACCTTAACCGCTGTCCTTAAGTGTCCTCAGACAGATTACAGATTTCTGTATCAAAGGCATAAAAACAATAAGGCTTAGTTCAGCGTGAATTAGCCTCAACATGGGAGCCACCTAAGTTTCAACTAGGTCACCTGATATGGGTGCTAGCCCATATTTATACTATCAATACTTTATTTAAAACTAATACTTCATCATACACAATATTCATATTTTTCCTATGCAGTATATATTTAATTTTGTCATGCTGTGTTGCGTTGCAGTGACCGGAAATGACCGAATATGCCTTATAAAGTGTTGCGGTTTTTAAAAACACTGTGTCACCCTGTCAGCTCTGAGAAAAAAACTCATAACAACACTTCCTGTTTCTCTGTATCAACTATACCTTATAATTATGTCTGATGTACCCCACAGCAAGTACTTTCTTATTTTGAATTCAGTTTAAATTGCAATTCAGTCATTTCCCCTGTCACATTTTAACTATCACCTTGTTTATCAGCTGACATAAATTATTCTGTCCCCTTTTAAACTGTCAAATTCAGTGAAAGGGTTGTTGAGGAAGTAAAGTTGAGAAGTAAAATGCAAATTGATGATGCAAGCAGGGCTTTCAGACAAGAAATAAACCCTGTCATATTTCTGTCACGAATGAGTTCTTGTTGGATAAACTGACATGAATAACAGCACCTGCCACTGGACAATATTTTACGATATTAGCAGTATGATATCTTGGCTAGGTGATCACTTTATGTAATGCAATTCGGAAGCCAAATATTTTTAGTACTTGCAACAATTCAATTACAATCTGTATAGCTCAGGGCAAATCACTGGGTTAAATATGACTATGTCTGTTTAGGCTTTCAGACATGAGCTGCCTAGAATGATCTCAACCCTGAACTTTCAAAAATGAAAATGATAACTAATGACGTCATGCCAACACAATGGCACACTTAGACTATGATGCATGGTTGCCCTAGACTTGTTATGAAGGAAGTAAAAAACAAAGCTTGATGTTTACATACTGCTTATAAAACCACAGGGTTTTCAAAACATTCTCAGGAAAGACAGCTTTGCAGGAATGTCAGTCCTGTAGTCGTGGTGGTGGGCAGGGATTGCTTAGTGTACGTTGATCTATTCCTGCTCCTTCTACGTACAGAATACCTAAAGCATCTATGGCGATTGAAACATCCCTCACTCACAAAGTCACTCTCATCACAGATTCGCCCAAATCCAGTAATCAGAAACAGTTTGTAAACTAGGATGTGGTGTTTGCTTGTTTTGTAAGTGGGTATACAAAGAAAAGAAAACCTCCCGGCTCTATACAACATGTGACTTCAGCACTCTGAGTAGTTCCACAGCTGAGGAATTAAATGCATATTTTGCACTTTGTTGGATTAAAAAAAAAAAAGAAGAGAACAACAGTGAGTGGCCTCTAAGGGCTGTTACTTAATATTTCTGTAGTGACCTTTTTAACAACAATTTGTCTTTTTAGGGGACTGGAGACGATATCCTTGCATTACATCAAATATATTTTTACCATTGGCTGTTCTTGTACTTGTTTAGCACTATTTTATCTGTGTATGAGAGAGGTTTAAAATGCATATCCATGGCACTGCACTTATTATTATTATATTTGGTGCTTCTGCTTGATAAAGGTACTTTTTGCAAAGAGCTGAAAAACAAGCCACACAGAATATTGCGGGATTTTTTTTGTTTTATTGCTGCTGTAAATATTAATAGAATCACATTCTGAGGGACAACAAGAACATAAGGTAACGAAGACCAGAGCCGAGTGCAGAGGGATGTGTTAAATGGAGAAAGAGTGGTGTGCAGGAGAAGAGCATGAGGACTTGAAGTGGTTCAGTGTTTTGCTGAAATTGAACAGCATGACTAAATGGGGGATTGAAGTGTTTATTGGAGAAGGACAATTTTTGTTGCGTAGCTACAGAATCTCCTGAGTGTTTCAGGTGGGGTTGCTTCAGTAATGGCTTCCTTTGTGCCACCCTGACATCCAGGCGAGATTTGTAGAGTGCTTGGGATATTGTTGTGACATGCACTACCTGACCAATCTTGGCCATAAAAGCTTGTAGCTCTTGTAAAGTTGCCATTGGTCACTTGGTAGCCTCTCTGATCAATCGTCTTCTTGCCTGGTCCTCTAGGCAGGGTCATGGTGGTGCCATACACCTTCCACTTCTTAATTATCATTGTTGACCGTGCTCCAAGGGATTTTTAAGGCTTTTGATATTTATACCCATCCCCTGCTTTGTGCCATTGCCATTTGGTGCTCATGGTTGAGTCTTTGCTTTGCTTTGCTTTGCACTCCCCAGCACAGGGAACCTATAGGAACTGATGAATTGATCCAGAAATCATGTGAATCACTACAGATTAACACAGGTGGAGGCACTTGGTGTGTGATTGTGTGATTGGCGATTGGCTATACCAGATCTAATTAAATTTTTATGTTTAATACATTTTCCATACATTTCTAGAATATTTAATTCACTTGCAAGTTGTTGGGTAGGATGTATATTTACATTTAAAATAATAATAATCTACAGCATTTTCATTACAGACTTTAAGGAAACAAAAGTTGAATATTTTGGAAGGGGTGTAGATTTTCTTTAGCACTGCGTGTGTGTGTATATATAACATATATATATATATATATATATATATATATATATATATATATATATATATATATATGTTTCATTAAATTGATGGTAAAGAAAATGATCAGCATGCCTTCCTTGGTTAAACATTTTCTAGTGCCAGTGCTTTATGTGAGCATGTTGCTTGATTTTGTGACTTTTTAGATTGTAAAGAGCTTTTGTAAATTTTTGCTGAAAGCCTTTCCTTCCAGTGGGACCTGTGGTTTGGAAAGTGCTCTGAAGCGATACGGAGTGGAAATCATTGCCTTAACAATATATTAACATCACGATGCTGACAGAAATAATGGCCCATTTAGTTTATATTTCCATGTCTTTTTGCATAGTGAATTTAATTTCCCATTTGTCAGGTAGTTCTGTGATGGTGATGAATAGCAAAGACTACAGGTGATAATGACAGAATTGTACTACAACCCAGGACATTCTTTGCTCATTTACTAGTTCATTTTTTAAACAAGGGGGGATTTCACATACCGTTCTTTTTCTCTTTGTGTTTATCAGTGTTTTGCAAACAAGACAGCATATGACCCCATGTATACTGGCATTATTTTGTTCATGTAACACACTTGTAACATTTACAGGCAGGCTTGACTTTGAGAGCATTTCAATTCAATGACATCTTAAATAATAATGAAAAAAAGGAAAGTAAAGGGTCAGTATAAAGAGTTGCTTTTGTTTTATACTAAAGGAATACAACATTTGGCCTGGAGGAAACCTTGACATCAGAGTGCATGTAATGTGCTGTAGATCTGCTCAGTATAAAGGAATTGGGTTGGTACATTGTGATGTCCAGTGCATTGTATTTTTGCTTTAGATGCATCAGTCCCCTATGACATAAGCTTTTCCTTTCCAAATCTGAAAAGCAATACAGATGGGAACTGGGTGGAGAAATCTAGCTCTTGGCTGCCGGATTTAAAGTTGATTTAATTGGACACTAGAAATGAGATTAAAGGAACTTCAGACTAGTACCATGAAAAATTAATTTGTACTGAACAAACAGTGGACGCAAAAGCACATGTATGAGAATAGGAGTTTAGCTATTTGGATATATCCCAATGCTTTATTTTTCACACATTTTTACACATTTCAATTTCCTGAAAGTATGCATCTTAATGTTCAGAACATATGAACAAATAGTTATTCCTACCTTGGTGTTCCTTATAATTACTGTATTGTTCAAAGGCAGACAATTACAGGAAATATGGTTGAACAGTAGCTGGCAAAAAATTTAAATGGCAAAAAGAACAATATTCAGTGTGGTAATGATAGATTGAACTAATAGAGAGATCAGGCCATTCAAAACTCATTGTGAGTGTCTTGTGTCTTGTGTCAGTGTCTTGAACTGAATGCGTGCCGCTATCGGGAGCCAGTGGAGGGAGCGGAGCAGTGGAGTAGTGTGTGCAAATCGGGGCAGAGAGCGGCGGGTAGTAGTTGCAGGCAGGCCGGCCAGGAGGGAGTTGCAATAGTCCAGGCGGGAGAGGACCAGTGACTGGACGAGCAGCTAAGTCAAGTAGTCATTGAGGCGTATGTTGCTCAGGAAAAATCTGCAGGTGTGTGTCAGCATGGTGATGTGCTGGGTGTAGGAGAGCGCAGGATCGAGGGTGACTCCTAGATTTTTAGCTACAGAAGAGGGAGAGAGCGTCGTAGTTTCCAAGGGGATTGAGGTGGAGAGGTCAGCAGAAGGTGAGGAAGAGGGGGGAAGAAGAGGAGATCAGATTTGGAGAGGTTGAGCTTGAGGTAGTGTGGTAGGAGGAGAACCAGGTGAGAGCAGTCCCAGAGATTCCAAGGTCAGCGAGGCAGGAGAGGAGGATGGAGTAATCAACGGTGTCAAATGCTGCAGAGAGATCGAGGAGGATGAGGAGAGGGAGGCCGCCTGCGCACAGCTAAGGGAGTCAGTGACCGCCAGGAGAGCCATCTCAGTGGAGTGAGCTGTGCGGAAGCTGGATTGCAGAGGATCAAGAAGTGAGTGATGGGAAAGAAATGCAGAGAGCTGGCAGTGGACAGCACGCTCGAGGGTCTTTGAGATGAAGGGGAGTAGGGAGACAGGGCGGGAGTTCTGAGGAGAGGTGGGGTCAAGGGTAGGTTACTTGAGGAATGCGATGACAGCAGCTTGTTTAAATGCAGAGGGGAAACAGCCAGAGAGGAGGGAGGAGTTGAGGAGGGAGGAGATCAAGGGGAGAAGATCAAGAGCTGTCGCTTGGAAGAGGCGAGTGGGGAGAGGGTTCAGGGCACATTTTGTGGATTTTGTGACCTAGGAGAAGAGAGGAAAGTTCAGAGTCCGAGAGAGGTGAGAATGAAGAAAAGGAAGCTTGGCCGGTGGGAGGTTTGGGTGTGATGGGAGAGGAGGGGGGACTGTTGAAGAGCTTGCGGATGTCTGTGATCTTGGAGGAGAAGAAGGAGGCGAAATCATCAGCAGTGAGAGATGGGGGAGGAGGAGGGGGAGGGGGGGCAAGGAGTGAAGAGAAGGTGGAGAAGAGTTTGCGGGGGTTGTTGACAGTGGATTCAAAGAGTGATTGGAAATAAGACTTCTTGGCTGAGGTGAGTGAGGAGGAGAATGTAGACAGTAGAGAGCGGTAGACTTTGAGGGCAGCTGGGAGTTTGGACCTCTTCCATTTCTGTTCAGCGGTTCACAGACTGGATCATTTTTGGTTATTTTTAGTTAAGTTTTATCGCTGTATTATCAAACTACTCTCTGCAGTCTAGTTTGTCAAATAGATTATGGAAATACTGCAAATGACCTCATGAAACTTATTATGCTAGTGTATTTCATACAATTACAATTAGTACACTGTCAATGAGGTAGATAATGACTTAATTGAACATATTGATCATGGAAACCATAAGATGAATTGAACTGCAGAGAATATCCTCAGTATCACATCAGTCATCATTACAAAGACTCCAGTGTTGTTTTGTTATTATTGAGACAAACACATACAGTATATCAAAAAAAACCTGATAGGATTTTACTTTAGTGGTTTATTTAGTAAAGGTATTGAGAAGATCATTATTAATCCTAAAAATAATAAAGATATATATATATATATATATATATATATATATATATATATATAGATAGATAGATAGATAGATAATCTGAGTTTTGTTGTAACCTGTGACCCCATCTAGATGAACAATGAAGAATAAATAAAACTACAACAAGGTTATTGGTTTATTATTATGATATCTATTGTCCACATCACAGCAACAATCTCCTATGATGTCAAAACACTTAAAAAAGATAAATTAATAAATCATTCTTCTGGAAGAAGTCAAAGGAATACAGTAGCCACCCCACAGTGCCCATGATGGATTTACTGTAAATAAAACTGAAGAAGTACAATACCTTTTAAACATCAAACATATTTAAAAATATCAAGTATGTAGTAGTTTATATTACCAAAAGTGAGTTGTTGAGACACAGATGAAAATACATCTTGTAGCCTGCGCAGCAGAAGTGGCAAGAACTGTAATGATTGATTTTATTTCCCTTTGCTTACAAGAAGCCTGTTGCCTGAACTCGAGTAACAGCCTTGTTCCAAACCCAATAAAGTGATGTTAGAATAATGACAGAAATCTGGGGGCAAGAGATAATTTACAAAGTCAGACTCAGAAACACAATGGTACAGAAACAATGGAGTTAATGGGAACTGAGACACAGCCCATATGAGGTAAAAATTTGGTGATTTGTTTTGCCGTGCTGTAAATTGTTACATAGACCTCTGTATTGGAAACAAAATACTGCTGTGAATATTGGAAATGATTTAGTCTATAAAGATTATGCTTATACACCTTATATTAACTGGCAATTCACAATTTATTAATATCGAATAAATGAAATTAATGTGTAAAGTATACATTCATACTTCACTTTGACATTATTTATTGCTTTGTGCACAGTTAATGGCATAGTAATCCCCCATCATTTCAAATATAAACATCCTAATCCTGGAGTTATTTAAAGCAAATGAATCCTGCAGATGTAAATAATACAATTATAAAATTAATAAAACGTTAAAAATATAACAGACCTGGAAACAACAACACAAAACAAAACAGAAAAGCATTATTTGCCAGTTAATACAGGATATTTCAGCAAGTAGAAGCACAGATGCTAGATGCCTTCATTTCTATAAATAGAAGTATTTAAATATATAAATAAATAAAATGGGACAGTGGTTAAATTGTGGATGGATTGGAAGGATAACTGCCCTTGGTCTGAAATCCTGAACCCCCTGTAAATCAGGATTACAGATGTTCTCTTAATGTTTTGGTTACTTATGTTTTTCAAGGAATCTGTCTATGTTAAGTCTCCAACTCTTGTGTACTTTATATGTACCAGGTCAGCTTAAAGACAGGATTTCTCAAAGATGAGGTCAATGTAATTGTTTTAATACGACTTGTTTTCTAGGTTAAGCTGTTCACGTGATATATGATGTGTATACTAGGGAAGTCATTGCTCTTGAAGATTATGTATTTAATATTCAATATTGTAACTTTAAGTTTTACATTTCATTGTCATTTGATTTTATTGTCCAGCCATAAAGCCACAAAAAAGAAGATGTGTTTCTTCCAGTGGTATCTTGAACCTTGAATTATTAAGATAATACACTGTTTTTGGGTGCTTTGTGAACCCTGTGTCTTCCTCTATGGAAATTTGAAACTGCACACATTGAATCCTCTTCTCACCATGTGAAAATGTGTAGTTGCACTTTTGATACAAATTGCAACAGATTTAATGAAAGGAAGTCTCTACGAGAAAATATGAGGGAAACATTTTTGTGGGTAAGCATGATTATCTTGCCACTGCATAATGTTTAGACACATCATTTGTTTGACCAGTGCAGTAGACCGGTAGAACCCAATTATCCTTCTTGTGCAAATAGACTGAGCCCGGATTCAAGAGCCGTGACAACTGCACGGATATGCAGAGAGATTATGGAGAGATCCCCTATCAGTGTTTTATGGGTTGATGTAAAATCACTTTTGCAAGCATTATTTAAAGTAAAACTCAGTCATTTATAAATGTAGTCCCAGTCCCATTCACTGCCCCAGTATCTCCTTTCGCATCAGTTTCCTAGACATTGAAGTGCACAGAAATTGCAATAATTTCTCATTGATGGATATTTATGACTTTACAGACTGACAATTTAGGGCACTGATAAAGTTTGTATTCGTTTTTTTTTTATATATATCTAATCTCATTTTAAACCTACATCATATAGATACCTTATGAAAACTTCTATATAAACTAACAGGTTTTGGAAGGGTTTTATAGTTACTTCAGACAGGAGCAGACAGGAGCTCGCCCAGTTTCCTAATCAACAGAAGACTTTAAACCAGTAGATAAACCCAATTAAACCTACCATGCAGTAAGTTTTATTCCACATTCTGTTATCAATATAAGACTCACACATGGTAGTGTACATAAACCCAATTATCTCTGTAACATCGCAGCTCTACTCATAGTTAGTGCACAATACAACAGTTCGTAGAAGATCGAAAGATCGTGTTCATTTTAATCTGTTTCACAATATTTTGTTCATACCAGTGACATTTGTTTTTTTCATTTGTGTATACGTTTTTGATTCCTTGATTCTAATTCTAATTTTGAATTAGCAGTATGCATGTATACAGTAATTAGGTATTCAAGCATTAAGAAGTGGTAGGCAGTTCCATGCACAAGCAGTATAGAAGCCAGAAACCAGTAATTTCCTTAAAACATCTCATATGTTCATTATTTATTGCATTCCCTAACTTTGTGTGCAGTAAATAATAAAGGCTCAATAAATAATGTATGATAAGCCTCACTTTTGAAACCTATTGTGTGCCACAATAACCACAGTTGTTTTGATTATTTTTCTATTATTGTACTTTCTGTTGTTGTTGTTTTATCATTTTCTTATAACTTCACAAAATGGTGGTCCTCCTCTAGGTGTAACATTGCTTGCTAAAGAGGACTTTTCTGGCATTCTGACACTTGTTTTGGTTTTTCCAAATAAACTTTTTGAAACATGATGATGCACGCTCAACAGAGAGGAAAGATGCAGAAAATATGACCCGTAGCCTACGTGGCATGAAATCAAGACTCAAGCAATGCTCTGACATTTGCATGTAAAACTAAAACCCCTAATTCTCAAGAAAGACATTATTGCAGCCTGAGATGAAAACTCCTGACATTGTAAACATATAATCCCATATGATAATATCTGACAACCAAGTGACCACTTATATCTGGTAATTTAGAGTTTAGTTATATGTATTATTATTATTATTATTATTATTATTATTATTATTATTATTATTATTATTATTATTATTTCCAACATTCTGACAGTTGCATGTATGATATCTTAAATAAAAAAATATTTATTTTCAGTGCAAAGAATAAAGATGGTGTTAATAAGCTTACAGCTGGTGGGAAGGGGTTATCTCTGCAAATGGCTTTTTATCCTCATGTCTCTATTTTACGAAGCTGCATAACCCCGACTCTGGATACTCTGACAAGGTGGATTTATATATTTGTTCTTGCTTTAAAAGGCTGGTGTGTGTTAGTCTGTTTTTGTCCCTGTGGTGTTTCTCTCTCGGTTCTAAATATAATCCCTTTTTACGCCCCTCGTTGCCTGAAAACAAACAATTTGTCTGCTCGTGCACCAGGAGAGACAGAAAGGGTTTAACCGTGAATGGGCCGGCTGGCAGACTTTAAAATGTATTGACTGCAGTATACTCTGCGATCACGGGAACAAGTGCCCCTCTTTCATTAGTGTCTTTATTTTCTTGTGACTGCACTAAAAATAATGACCTTTTGAAAGACATGAAAAGGACGGTTTAAACCACCTGTATTAAAAGAGCTAAGAGACTTTCTTAGTCGACAATTCGCGGAAGCAAGTGGATGAGGCGCTTAATCTGGTTATAAAGCTTTAAAGCTTGAAAGTAAAAAAAATTGCCTTCGGGTATTTCCTGGGAGCCCTAGGTCAAGAGCTGCAGCACAGACATTTCTGTGGACCAGGCCGAGCAGCTTGACACTGCACGCCGTTTTACCATTTGGAGTTCTTTGGTTTGACACATCAGAGATCAAAAGACATCATGAATAGATTTACTGTATTTTTGGTCTCAGTTTAATCAGTTCTGAACTTTTTTTCTTGTAATGTAAATGTTAAATAATCTGAATACTATAAGTGGCTTATATTCCCCTAAGAAGGAAAGGATACAGTTAAGGAGGAATTTTAATTTAAGTAGAGGTCAAATAATAAAAAAAACGTTCTTTAAACTTCTCAGCACAATATTTATAGTACATTATGCTTCTATTATCTGATGATGCATAATAAATATTCACAATATACCTATTAAACTTGGGTCGGGAATCTACTGCATCCTTTCTTCTCCGAATCTACCAAAGGGTTAATGGACTGATGGTTTGTGTATCTCCCCACAGATGGCTACACCACAGACGACATTGAGTTCTACTGGCGGGGTGGCGACCATGCCGTGACCGGTGTGGAGCGGATAGAGCTGCCGCAGTTCTCCATTGTGGACTACAAGCTGATTTCCAAGAATGTGGTGTTCTCCACAGGTACGTGCAAGGGATGATAAATTAATTTGCATGCAACGTTCAGTCGTTAAATCCCGTAACTATGTTGAAAGGTGCACATCAAAACCAGCAGTTGTTTCTTCCTTTGACTTTGTATTTTAACAAATCAAATGTTGTCTCCACTTTAGTGACAGAGCTTTGTGATGCTTCCTCAGTTTAGGAACACAGGCTTTTTTTTCCCCTTTTCTTTTTTGTTTAAATGACTAGATAGATTACACCTTTTAAAGAGAAGATCGATGCTGGTTTCCCATTTCAGGTAATGGGTCTGTCTCAGTCCACTGAAAGAACAGTAAACTAAATTGTTTTCTAAGCAATCTGGGAATCCCAGTACCTGAAGTATAAAAATCAACAGCTCTGCCACAGCTGTTTCCATCAGAGTCCATTTTCCCAAGTCATAGGATGCCTAAATTACAGACAAATGGTACCAAATTGAGATTGAGATACTGGAAGTTGTGCTCCCCCTACTTGCCCCCCATCCCCACCCCCTCTCCTGGAAAACAAAATGTATTCTTCATCTACTACATCAAATAAACATTTGCAGACATCATCTTGTATCAGATCAAGAGTCTTCTTCCTAAGTGTTCAGGAGAAGCAGGCATATGGGGGTTACTGAAGTGTAGACAACAGTATGTCATTATGTACATGCTCAAACAATGTGCATTCAGGATACTAAGTAGGGGACTGCCTCCAGCTCAGTTATCTCAATACTAATGCCGAGGCATTCATTCTGAAGTATGTCAGTATCCTATAGGAAATGCACCATATATACTGTTCATCAACGCCAGCCATGCATGCATTACATAGACTGCATTCTGAACACCGTGCAGAGAGAGAGAGAGAGAGAGAGAGAGAGAGAGAGAGAGAGAGAGAGCATAACAACCACTTTAACAGGTTGGAGCATGTGAATAAAGTCAAAGAAGGCTGATGCTGAAAAAGACCTATCTTTAAGCCCTATAAGAAAGAATTAAAATACTACTTCTATTAATAATAATACACAATTATAATAACAACAAAATATAATAAGTCAATATATTCCAACCATGCATTTTAATGTTAATGTTGACATTTCTCTATAGATGTAATGCAGAACTGCTCCCTCTTTCCAGAGACGTTGCAATCTGCAGTTACACAATTCCATCCTCCTGTCTATATGGGCTGAAGTGTCTTTTGCACACCAGTCACACTAGTGAAACACAATTTCCCAGAATTCCTAATAAAGGCACATGCAGTGGTCATTAAGGGGGGAAAACAAGCGTATTGTAATTAGACCCACAGAGCTTCAGGTATCTTACCCTTTTTCATTACATCATCTGCATTTGGGGGCGGGGGTGTTTGTTTTAGTTTTTTTAAGACTGGTCCTCTGCTCACAGAGAAATAACTTATTAGTTATTTAAAGAATGTTTTCAAAATCATAATTTATTCATGGCACATATTACCATATTCATGAATGTTACGCAAAAAAGCCTTAGAGAGAGAGCACAGAACATGGGAGATAATTTTAAACTCCTTAATCGATAGGAACTTCGCAATCGCAAGTAAATGCATAACTAAATAAATCTATAATTAATTTGGGGTTGATGTTGACTACATAAAAAACTAGATTTATGTTGAGTCTAATTTGACCTTGAGTAGGTGTGGCAGTCATGTGACCATTGGTAACGCACTCAGCGGAGCCGGAGCAGGGACTAAAAGTGTGATCCTATACAGAGGTTTACAGATTCTGCAATGTATTATTCATTATGAAATTGCATCACTGAAAAATGCCTTACGCACTACTTGCTAAAAGTGAATTTGCTCTGTGGATGTTACTGGAGCATGAGCTATGATATCAATAGGACAGAGCAAGAGATATTTTGGGATGTCCCGTTATGTGGGTTAAAACCAGTTTCTGCTTGTTACAACGTTAGCTGGGGAAAGCATTACACATTCATTAATGGGCTATAAACCCAGTTCAAACCAGCCTTACCCCGCTGACTCCCATAATCTGCCCAAGTGCGGACAATCCACAGTTAATAACACAGAATGTCCATTCAGATCATCAGTGGCAGGGTCTTGTTTTCTCTGAACAGTTTTAATTTGATAACTCTCTCATCCTCTCTCCAATAACTGGGTTTCTTTCAGCCAGCCCTGGGTGGGTAAGTAGGTCATTTTGAGAGCATTTAATGTTGTCTTCAACATTAAAATCACGTCCAGACAGAATGCACTGCTGTAAGATGCGCATACGTCTCTGGATGGTCTTGTTTTTGGTGGTCTATGCGTTGACTGATGTAGGCACATCTTTCTTTTTCTAAATCCCAGGGGAGTACACTGATTATAAATCACGTGATGTTATAAATTGGAGGCTTCTTTCAAACCATTACACGTTGTTAATTTGTAAGTAGAGTGTTTGAAACAGTGACTTTGCAGCCAATATTGTAGAGTTAATAAACAAAGACCATGTTTACACAAGCTTTCTCTTAAATTTAAAATAATAATGATCAAATATTCAAAGATTTTAGAATTCTTATATCTTTGTGTAATCAAATTCACACACATATAAGGTCAGAAGTCCCATATGGTTTGGTCTAAGTGTTTCTAGTATTTGGATAGGAAGAGCAGGTATTAGGATCTCAGTGTATTCTTTCAGCTTTAAAACATGTGAGCAATACCCATCCCCTCATTGCCACTTCAGGTTCAATATTTGAAAGGTTTGAAAGGACGTTTGTTTATGAGAAAAACTCAAGTCGGCGTAGCTCTTGACTCATCTATCGATGCCGCAGTCTTTGTCTATAATTAAAAACTTGGCCTGATTTTGGAGCCTACCTTTCTTGATGTATTCATTTATTCCTCCTCCTCCTCCTCCTCTCGGCAACCGCATTTCCCTTTTGGGGCTTATCAGAATTTGCCATCGTGACTTCGAGAACAAACTGCTGCCCTTTCCCCGGTTCAGGCAGCCCCCTGTTGTGACCCATATGCAGACACTGTAGTCCAATCCCCCACAGTCCAGTTTGGAAGCCCCTTTCCTCGGTGAACGGTTTTAAAATGAAAACGTGCTCTTCTGATAAGTGCATGTGTTTCTGCAAAATGTGTACGAATACCAATTTTTTGGTCGCATGTGACAATAAATATGAGAAATTGAAGTCAAGATAGAAAAACAAAACTGTCTAACAAGTGGCATGTCGGGGTCAGATGCTGCTCTATGAAACAAAATGCAATCTAGATACAAGGCCTTTTCTGGGTAAGAGATTGTAATCATTAATAAAAGGTGAGTCTGGGAGGCAGCAGAAACATCTGGATGTAGCGTTATCCAGGACCCCAGTGGGCACGAGACACACCTCTGTGTTTACTTTTAATTAACTGACACCGGGAATGTCTCTGTTCGACTGTGCTTTTGCAGGAGCTTACCCCAGGCTGTCCCTCAGCTTCAAACTGAAGAGAAACATCGGATACTTCATCCTGCAGACGTACATGCCTTCCATTCTGATCACCATTCTCTCCTGGGTCTCCTTTTGGATTAACTACGACGCCTCGGCTGCCAGGGTTGCTTTAGGTATGAATCCTTATCATGACTTGCAAGGTGGTGTTAGAGCCCCGCGTTTGTAAAGATTTACATGTGCACTCCTTCTCTCTGCATCCCTTTTCTAATTGTAAAACCAAGCACCTTTTTATTAAGTTTGAGGTTATTTAATTTACATGCATTTCTTCTACATGTTTAAGCATGACATTGTGTCTGTTTAGTTTTTGTTATTTACTTTATGCAGTGCTATGAAGAACTATGAAGAGATGCTCTGCTGATTCCTTTATGTCAGTCTGTGTCCTTTTTTTTAAAGAATCACACTTTTTTTCTTGCATCTTTGATTTGTAATTAATTCAGTTCTGAAATGCAGAGATGTGTAGGAGGAAAAACAAAATGTTTTGTACTTTCAGTGAGAAGAGCACTCAAGTTGAGTGGAGTCAGGTTTACAAACCCTTTGCTGCATTGTAAAGCTATTACTAATTCATTTATGTGTTTAAGAGGACAATGCAGTATATATAATTAGAAAAACAACAATAACAAATACAGTACTGCCAGGACACTAATAGTAACAAACTCACTGAGACATGATTTAACCCTCTTGTATAGTGGTTTCATAGGGAGGGGAATGTGAATTTTCTGTGCCTTAATGACCGATACAGTTGTTTGGCGCCATGCCTTAATAAGGCCACAGGTGAGTGTGTAATCAGTGAATTATAATCCCTGGATTTGGTCCTTGTTCATTTTGAACCAACTGGTACATGCAAAAAGTGAATAGACAGGCATCAGGAAAATATTAACCTGTCTGTATTCAGTTGGATAATAAATGGATGTTCTTTGCAGAGCTATTTCTAATCAACCTGTTTTGGAGCAAATGCAGTTTGTGTATACGGATGATTTACAAATGTATTACAAATGCAGAAAAGAAAGAATGTAAACCGTGTTGTAAATGATACTATGAGTTTGAAGGAGCGTGGAGCTATAGCAGCTCAATAAACAATGTGTCATTGTCCTGTGACAGGATCATCGACTAAAAACTAAGAATCTTTTTGACAAGTTGTCAAGTTCAAATATGTATTTCTGAATGAAGACAGTTCAGAAGAATTGTTGAAACCTGTTATCATACACAATCGGATGTAGAATCACCTTCAGGTATATTACATAGAGGACATGCAGCTTTTTAACGGTGTCATTGGTTTATGTGATTGTTATAAGAAGAAAGCCCAGTGTAACCGACTTTCATTCCATACCTCGCAATTGTTCCACACAATGTAAAAACTTATATTTCAAGGATAACTTTACGGTAAGTTTTTTATTGTCGTTTTTTTCCTGTGTTTTTGCTGGTGATTTTGCATTCCATCTTTCATATTACTCCAATGCAATATTGCAGCTGCAGTTGTTGTGTCACAGTGCACTGTGTGATATTCCTCCCGATGTCAACCGATGTATTTCAGGAATTACAACGGTGCTCACCATGACAACAATTAACACTCACTTGAGAGAGACCCTTCCCAAGATTCCCTATGTCAAGGCCATTGACATGTACCTGATGGGCTGCTTTGTGTTTGTGTTCTTGGCTCTGCTGGAGTATGCTCTGGTCAATTACATCTTCTTTGGAAGGGGACCCCAGCGTCAGAAGAAGGCAGCAGAGAAAGCTGCCACAGCCAATAATGAAAAAATGCGAATGGAGGCCAATAAGGTAGGAACCAGCACCTTTTCTTTGTCACTGCAGTTTAAGGAGGTGCATAATTTTAGCTCTAGAACACATATTTATTTCAAGGAGTGAATAATGCAATTTTCTTATTCTTCTACTTCTTCTTCTACTTCTACTTATTCTTCTTCCTCCTAAATCTGTGATGGCCACAATGAACATACAGAGAATAAACAGAGATACATATTATGTAACACCTAAGTGAATGCCTCTTCCTTCTGTGCCAAAAGCATAGCAAACCATATTGAAACATAATTGTAAGGATTCAGAATGTCCCACACACACACATTATTGGCCATTTAACGGCAGACAGTTTAATAACACAACACTGTCAATTACCAGAGCAAACTGTGCTTTGTGTTTGTGTGAGTCTGCTGTTTATCCAGATTTTCTCCACATATACTATGCTGTTGTTACAATGCTAACATGGGTTTGACTGTGCTTTGCAATACTGTATTAATTGTGCTTGTCTGGTCTGTTTTTTACCATGTGTTCACTGTGATTTCACTGTTTTCCTTTATTTTATTTTTGCTGTAGAGGATAGTTACATTTAGAAAGGACAAGAAACGCACGGCAAGAGAAGGAGTCTGAACAATGAAACAAAACCTTCTACTAACTAATCAGTGAAAGGACTAACTTAAAATGCATGTGTTCTGTACACTTACAGCCATTGCAGACAAGAGCAACGGTAAAGAGCAGGTGGAATGTTTTTTTCATGCCCTGAAACACACTTAGGTTAGGTTTAGTTCCCTGTAACGTCACAGTAGACACTGAATTAGTCTCCGATAGAATCCAAATTTTAAAAATGGTTTGATATTTCAAAACTCTTTGCATGACAAAATGAAAGAAATGGAAAAGTGATAAGATGAACACCACTTCACTGTAACATGAAAAACTTTCACAGAAAATTAACTTTGCAACTTTCTAATGCATGTAACCTAGCAAATGCATTTTTAAATTTTATTTCTTGCCATTTTAACATTTATACATCCAATACATCTATGTGATCTATTATGAATTCCCCAGTTCTCGATTGAAATACATTTCACTGCACTGGTATCATTATTTTCTGTGAAGGGTATTTTCAGCTATTTTAGGACTTTTCCAAAACTTTTATTTTGTGTATTAACCACAAGCCAGAAGCTTTAAGAACTTGGATATTTCAGTGCTGTTATAGGCGAGTGGTAGGCATCTGAAAAAATAAATGAAGCTCATTAAACTTTCAGATATTTTACAGTTATTTATAAAATAACTGAATCTTGTATCTTCAGTTAGTCTCTGGGGGTTGCAATCTATTTATGTTAAATACATGCACCCTGTTCTTGTTTATGAAGCTTTATATTTATTAGTTCTCTATTGATTTATACACAATCCTCCTTAATGGATTGATTCATTATTTTATTTCCATCAGTTTTGTTAATCTTTGATGCCAGGGCTATGAAAATAATTTATAGTATTTAGCATTGTGCTATAACCTACACCAGTCAAAATGTGGTTAATACCGTGACTCATGCAAAGCTTTAAATAGAGGTTATTCAATACTTTTTAATTTCTGTAACAGTAAAATGTTGCAGATAAGTTACTTTTTTCAAAAGTTCTAATTTGTTCTGCCCACGTTACTGATTTCCTTTCTGCCCACATTTTTTTATTTAGATTTTTTTTCTGATTAATAGCACCCTGTGCCTAGACAAGTAACGCTCTGTATAAGTTATGCTCCATAGCAAATGTACCTTATGATAGCACTTTAGCATCTTTCAAGTCCAGACACAGAAACAGATTTATACGTTGCTCAGCAAATCGGATAATGAACTGAGGTGCACAGGAATATTTGGAACACAGGCACATTTTCAGAAACAAAATCTCTATATTTTTGTATTCTTTTTTGAGAACAGGTGGGGGAATGTGGAGGTTACATTTTTGTGGCTCCGTATCCAAAAAGCCCACATTCCCCCGAGACCCTCAAGTCGAATGTGACAGGTTTCCCATTGCCCTTTTTGAACACGGCTAAATTGAATTCTCCATTTGCGTTACATCTCCCAGCAACTGACACAAGTGACCTGATGACTTTGTATGCTTGCAGTGGTTGGTGGGAAATGTAGTTCAGAGAGACGATGCTCTGTATGCCAGAATGAAACAGAGGGAAATTGACGCTCATGACTCGATGTGGGAACCGATCTTTGTGGAGGATGCAGCAATAGGACTAGGCGAGCAAAAGAATAAGGTACTGGACTAAAGCTAAAAGTAATAACTAAGAATACACTAAATATCCATGACTACTTGATTAGAAACAGAAGGTAATTTATTGGTAGTTATTTTGTAACTTTAAAGAAATGATCATCACCATCAACGCCATTGTCTCTTTTCTCCTCTCAATTCCATGTCAAGCTTTAAAAAAACAACATTGCAGATTGACAGCTGTGTTTGATCATGTTAAGTTTCTTTTTTAAGTATTTTGTCAGTTCTGTTTATTGTACAATCATGTATAGCCTGGTGTTTGCATTTTAAAATGAAACTAAAAATGTTGTTCTGTTTCACATTCACTTCAGGATGTCCTCTGTTGAATGAAATAAAGCATCAACTCCCACTAAGGGAGGCTGTGTAAAATATACATTGAAAAGAAGAAAGCGAATCACAGAAAGTAGAGCTACAACTGAACCATAACAATGTGTGAAGTCGCTGTGTATATATGACCTCGCAGTTTGGCATATAAGATGAATAAATAAATCAGGTAGATGTAGGATTAGCAACTAGGGAGAAGAAACAAAAGCTTGGTGATCAGTAAGGACCTTAGAAATGACTTTAACATTTTAACGGTCTGTTAAATTATCTCAGTTCAGTGATGGATTGATGGTTTGCTTTTTAACCATTTAGTTAAAGGCTTTGTTTTTTTTTATCTTGCCACCTTAAATAGTCAGTGACTGTTGGGAATCAATTTTATCTCTGATATGTCAGGTTCATTATGTAAATATCAAAAGATTCTCACAAATGTATTCAAATCAATTTTTATTTTATCATCAAGACACACAAACAACAAGAAACACAAGTCTTGTGGTGTGTCTAGGGAGCACATAGAAATAGAATGTGGAAGTCTAGTTCAATTTGGAATTTATTTCTGATGTCTGAGTATGTTTGTGCATCAATCCTAAGAGTACTGTGTTTGGGGGTAGACGGTAGAAATAGCAGCTCTAGCAATTTTATGCACATACATATATAGAAATACATTACATAGTAATTATATATAAAACAATTATTAAATTCCTCTCTCTCTATATATATATATATATATAGATAGATAGATAGATAGATAGATAGATAGATACTGCAATTTCTTAAAAGTAGATATTTTTCTGTGATATTTATTTCAACCACAATTTTAGAAAATGTAAAATGTTTTTAGTGCTGTTAATTGTAAAAGATTGCTACTGCCATTCCAAGTAACAGATAAATATGTGTTTCTTTTAGATGGACCCCCATGAAAATATTTTGTTGAGCACTCTTGAAATCAAGAATGAGATGGCTGCCTCAGAGCTCACCTTAGGCTTAGGTGACCCAAGGAGCACCATGCTTGCATATGACAGCTCCACTCTTCAGTATCGTAAAGCGGGATTGGCCAGGCACAGCTTTGGGCGAAATGCTCTGGAGAGGCACGTGGCCCAGAAGAAAAGCAGGCTACGAAGACGTGCATCCCAGCTGAAAATCACCATCCCCGACTTGACTGACGTAAACTCTATTGACAGGTGGTCAAGGATGATTTTCCCCACCGTTTTCTCTTTCTTCAACATCGTGTATTGGCTCTACTACGTCAATTAAGAAAATTGGAACAAGGGAAAACCGCGCTCCGTTTGTTGGTTAATTTTACAACACAAGCGAGACTTTGAATTACTACATCCAAAATAAATCAGGACAAACTGCATTTGACCTTGGAACACCTTAATTGCTGGCTAACCTTAGAAGTGCGAGACAAAAATTACATGGTGCCTGTTCCAGAATACAGTTCATAAATCCTTGGATTACACAATGGATCAAACATGTATTAATGTCTTAATATATGTTTTATTGTTTAATTTTGTTAGTTCTACATAGACTTTACTTTGTTCTATTGCCAAATTACAGTGTCTAAATATTGCTTAGTTAGAAATTTATAACATGGCCAATTGAAAGATTGATTTTAATAAAATCATAATTAAAATAGCTTTTTAAATAGACATATCAATCAATGCTTAAAAGCATTTAAAAATCAAATTGATTTCTAGAACATAACAGTAGAGGAAAATTAACGAAACTACTATTTCCACATACTTTTAGTATATAGTGTTATTACCAATATAAACATTTTCATAATCGATTTATATAATATTTTTTTCATTTTTAAATCAATAGTAGCCAAATCATGAACACAATAGATTACTTTTCTGTCTGATTATTTCTTCAGTTAAATAAAATCACATTGTCTTATTCATTTTATGTTATGTATAATTTCAGTTGAAAGGATTTTTTTACATATAGTCTGGGTATATTGTTTTATTGTTTATCCATGTTTCTGAACTTACACGTCCTTTACTAAATCTAAATATATATATAAAAGTAGGTTTAATTTTAGATCATAAATTAGGATAATTAAGAAGGATGGAAAATCATGCGTGTTTCTACACTCTGTCCTCCACGTAATAAGGTTTATCTAACAAATCGTGTAGTGGATTCCATCTCGATACGTACAGGTAAAACTCGGGATAACATTTTCCCATGCAAAAGTTGCACACATGAGCAATACATCTGCTCTTTCCCCAATTAACTCAACTTTGTAGTTTCATCTATCCATTAACACCTGCTGTATATTATTTTTACAGAACATGTTACTTTCTCATAAAACACTGTAGGCTTTCATGTGTGAGATGCAAAGAAATTTAAAGCATTGGACTGTCAGTTAGTGTGAATCATTTGAATAGCCTGGGTTGCTGAGCCAGCAGTTAAGGGGGTCTGTAATAGACATTTCACTATAAATTATGAGAAATAGCAAGGCACAGTTTCAACTTTACCTTTCACAATTTACCTGTAAATATATATTGTATATGATTGTTAACAGTTATGATATGCATTTCAATTTAAGTGAGGATTCATGCAGCATATTTCCATGTTTACATAAGGAATGTTATGTTTATATTTAGTATTTCAGGGAATTGGAGGGGGTCACAAATGGCTTATGTCTTTAAAATTATTCAGTTCAGACGCATGTCTTTTAAAACTGGGTGTGAAAATATGTTAATTACCATGGATAAGACTGAATCAATTTCATGTTTTTCATTAGTCAAAATGCAGAAATGTACCTGTAAACAAATGTTGCTGTTGAAGTACTTTTTTATTCATTTTGTTTTTCCTTCTGTTACAAACAGTATAGATATTTACAGGACGTAGTTACCAGTACATAGACCTACACCTGCATTCATTTTGTTAATTTTATTAAACGTGTACCAGTACAGAAACACTGGCATTTTAAAAAGTCTTCAATAGCAAACTGATTAAGACAGTCCATGGGACTTGGATAACTAAAAGCACAACACTGTTAAGTGTCACTACTAGAAAATGAAGTTGATCGGGTTTCATATTCAACTTTATTTTGCGTTTTGTTTTCTTTTGTTATGGTGTGATTGACATTAGCATTTTAGTGGGGGGGGATTTATCAGATTTCTGTTTATTATTATTATTGTTATTGGCTGCAAAAGTAAGTGAAGCTCTTGCTCAAATGTTAGAACATCTTTTGCACTTGTTTTTTATAATCCTAAATTATCTCAGAAGCACCCCTTCTACAACAATCTCACATTACAGTAAATATCAATTCTAAAATATTAACAAAAATACAGTCTTGTGTAAATGAAACTATTTCGTACATATTTATCACCGACTTATTCATACAAAGCAATATTGTATTTGAGATATTTCCAAAGGGAAATTAAGTACAATAGTTTGAGGCAGTCTCTTGAGGGATGGCTGTCATAAACCAAAAGTTTGCACAAAAATCTAAACTCAAAAGCCATAGTGGCTGTATTGTTTTAACAGTATACCTTCCTGCAGAGGCATCCATGGAATGGTTATTGTTAATGATGAAAATAGACTGTAATGAAACTAAAATGTTTTATCTTTCTTACTTTTGAAAAAAAAAAGAAAAGAAAACAGGGAAATTAAATGCACAAAATGTAGTGAAGTTTTGGCTTTGTAATTTCTGCTCTTATTTAAATTACTCCGTATGTTCAGTGAACCTTAGATGATCGGTAACAGCTAAAACTAGAATGTCATAAATTACATTAAATTAAATAATCAATGAATCATTAATTCCCACATTCGTTTTTCCACAATAGTTAAATTCAGGCAAAAGGTCAGTAGTTTGTATGTTTCACACGTAGACACTCAACACTGTTTACACAAATCTCAATAGTAATGGTTTATACAGCTCATTTAGCTGTAAGACCTATGAGTACATTTATCTTATTGAGCAGTCTTTTTTCTTTAGTTCACTTTGATAGCTTTTTTCATTAAAGGAAAGCAGAAATCTTTGAAAATGTCTAGCAAGCTTGGTTGATCCAGTTCTGTTTAACGCCATGCATACTTTGTTATGGAAAGCATTTACAGAGTGAAAAGCAGTCATTTAAGGTCCCAAAGAAATACAAAAATAGTGACAAAATGCATCAAAACCTTGAATAAAGAGGAGTGTCACTCACCCCTATATTAACGATTGAAGATCATCTCCCATGCTGTACAAAACTGCTGTACCTACAAGACTCTCTTCATATCATAAGGAAAGAACTGGATTAGTCTTAAACTGGAGAACTGAAGAATAATCAAAGTGTGAGAGCTTGTAGACCCAGTGAAGTTAAAAATAACATTTGGTTTAACATTAGCCATATACTGCTTCTGTGATTCACCATGTTTTTTAACAAACATGTTTTTTTAATGACATTATAAGATAGCATTGATAAATGTATATATTTTTTAAAAAAGTTGCGAAAACACGAGATTACAACAAGCAATGTCAGCATTTGAAACTCTAACCAGTAACTTAATATACAGTGAGAAAGGATAGGAATCTACTGTGTGTGTCATATAAGTTTCCTCTGTAGGTTCAGTAGTGGAGGCTTTTAGTGTACAGTTAGTAACTCAGACATAAAGCCTAAATATGAATTTATTAATGATATATTGAAATGGATGTTTAAAAATCACCTTCACATAATTATTCTTTGCCGTTATATTTTCAATGGCATTTGGTCATTAAATTTGCTTCCTTGTTTCCAAATGACACCTATTTTAAGATGTTACCAAATCATCTAAGTGCGTTGGTGCTTTAATATGATTTCAATTAATAGCTTACTAGGACAAAAAAAAAAAAAAAAAAAAACTTAGTATTGGTGTGATACATTTTTCAGGGGGGTGGGCGTTGGGGGATTACTTACCGTGTTCCAAAACATGTTGCTAGTTGTACATATGAGATATCCTGTGAGTAACCATCAACTGGAACAGTATATTCTTGTAAATATTAGCGAATTTCTTAAAGACATTTTTAACTCCCTAATTTGTACTTTACTGTAAGGCGAATGCAACGCAATTTCATGGTTTAAGCTAACGTGTTAAACAATAATGTAAATATTTCTAAAAGTGTCACTTGCACACTTAGTAATCGCGTCTTGCTTTCTTTCATTTTAGTACAATAAGAGTGACCTAACAAGGATCTCAGACCACCACAGAAACCATAATTCTTATGAAATTTTGTTTGATTCCTTTTCACCTAATCAGTTCTATAATTTAAACTTGTAGAATGTAGTGAAATATAATTTGTGCTCATCATCACCAAGAAGGCTATGTCAAGACTGAGCCCTGATTTGTGTATAGAGCATTTTGGACTCTGACTATACTTTTTGTTTATATATATAAATATATATATAAATAAGGGATGCACAGCTGTGACTTATGAAACATATTGGACTGAATCAAGCTATGTTGGCTTAAAATTGTTTCATATGTAACTCCAACACATTGAATATATTTTATTTATTCCACACATTGAAGTTTCTTGCTAATATTTTTATAAGTCTGTATTCTACTAGTAGGGTCAATTTCCTTGGTGAATGATGAGGAACAATTAATGTTGCCATCTAAGAAATACTACACTCTGACAATGTGATTTGCACAGGTTTACAGTCAAAGCCTTATACCCCTGCCCAGAGCAGCTCCTACAATATTATACAAAAAAAAAAGTGATTCGTGTGGCATTTACACGCAGTGATTCACAAAAAGCCATGTCCTAAGAGGCAAATGATTTTATGTTTTCAATAAATGGAGTTCCAATAGGAAACATATCATCAGTAAATACTGTATATAGTTTTTAAAATATAAATCCACATGTTTCTTGTTGCTGCTGTTCAGAAAGGAATCTTCTTATGTACAATATTAGATATTTACTGAATCACTATACTTTCTATTCATCTCTTTCGGCTTCTGTACATTTTAAATCTGAACTATGTCTTTGTGTATGTGTTCATCTATTTGTACATCCATCCATCCAGCTATCCATCTATCTATCTATCTTTCTATCTCTCTATCTATCTATGTATAGTCTACATTTTGGATTACCTTTATGTTTAAAGATTATAGACTTAAATTGAAGATATACTTTGGTGTTGGAGTTGATTATCAAAAATAAAGCTCCTGCGCCATAAATTAAAAAAGGTGTCATAGCAATTTTATCATGTGATCAATGAAAGGAAGACGTATGTAGCCTTTCACAGGGCTGTGGTCAAGTACAGTGTAATTAATCACACTGACTGGCATTTCAATTACTATTGCAATACCCTCCTCCTCCCCTGTATTCAGTGTGAGTAACTGTGTCTTACACTGACCCACACCTGAGACCCTGACGCACAGACAACAAAGACTGGTCAGCTTCTGTATAGATGCAACTGAAGACATGTGGATTATTTGAAATCTTAGGCTGACTTAGTCCATAACCAAAACTAGATTGTACACCCCAGTTTCTATCAGTAGTAATATATATATATATATATATATATATATATATATATATATATATATATATATATAAATAAAATGAACTTGTTATACTCTGTTGGGACACTGTCTTTGCAAAATTTGAGTTATCAGCTTTTTTTCTGTATTTAGTACTTTTTCATGCTGTAGTTTTCATCAGCCTTATCAAGGGATACCTTGTAGCCTTTCTTGTATGCACATAATGCAACTTTTTTTTGATGACTAGAAAAATGCAAAAATGCGAGTGGGCAACATCGCATTGAAGTATCATGTCCTCCTTGCCACTATTGACAAGGGCTGGGATGAATGGAATAGGTGAACTGTTGACTGTAAATGAGTAGTGTCATAAGAAATATTTTCTGGAATTAAAACAAAATATAAAAAATATATAAATATATATAAATATATTGCAGCCAATTTCTGCATGTAAATATCAACTACTGTTGACTAGTGTGTAATTCTTGAAATTGAAATAATGCAATATAAATAAAAGAAATTTAAATGAATGTGGTATTAGTCTTAGAACTTTTTGATCATAATTCTTTACTGGAAAAACAACAACAACAACAATGCTGAAAACAACTCCAGTGTTGCCTTCTGGGTATTTTGTCTGACAGAAAATGCAGGACAAATAATCTAAAGGCTGTCATGTCACCATTCAATTGCAAGGTATCCACATGTACATCTATTCAACTGTTTTATCCGAACCCTCAATTAGAGGGTGAGTGAGATTAAACAGGCATACTTGCACAACTCAGACTGCTTCCTTTATCAGATTTGCTCTCTATATTTCCTAAATAAGAAGCTGAAGTTGAATGAATTTATTGAAGAGTAGATTAACTAAAGAATTAACTTGGTTTTGGTAAACCAGCAACCTTTCGCTACAGAAAAACAACAAACTAACAAAAAAAACACACACACACAAATACACTCACACAACAATAACAACACTTATTATTGTGTTTGTTTCATTTTAGGCAGAAGATAAGAATGTAACTCAAGTAATATATAATATATACATATATACACCAATCAGCCATAACAGTATGACCACCTGCCTAATATTGTGTAGGTCCCCCTTTTGCCGCCAAAACAGCCCTGACCCGTCGAGGCATGGACTCCACTAGACCTCTGAAGGTGTGCTGTGGTATCTGGCACCAAGACGTTAGCAGCAGATCCTTTAAGTCCTGTAAGTTGCGAGGTGGAGCCTCCATGGATCGGACTTGTTTGTCCAGCACATCCCACAGATGCTCAATTGGATTGAGATCTGGAGAATTTGGAGGCCAAGTCAACAACTTGAACTTGTGATTCATCAGACCAGGCCACCTTCTTCCATTGCTCCGTGGTCCAGTTCTGATGCTCACGTGCCCATTGTAGGCGCTTTCGGCAGCGGACAGGGGTCAGCATGGGCACCCTGACTGGTCTGCGGCTACGCAGCCCCATACGCAACAAACTGCGATGCACTGTGTGTTCTGATACCTTTCTATCAGAACCAGCATTCACTTTTTCAGCAATTTGAGCTACAGTAGCTCGTCTGTTGGATCGGACCACACGGGCCAGCCTTCGCTCCCCACGTGCATCAATGAGCCTTGGCCGCCCATGACCCTGTCGCCGGTTCACCCCTTTTCCCTCCTTGGACCACTTTTGATAGGTACTGACCACTGCAGACCGAAAACACCCCACAAGAGCGGCAGTTTTGGAGATGCTCTGACCCAGTAGTCTAGCCATCACAATTTGGCCCTTGTCAAAGTCGCTCAGATCCTTACACTTGCCCATTTTTCCTGCTTCTAACACATCAACTTTGAGGACAAAATCTTCACTTGCTGCCTAATATATCCCACCCACTGACAGATGCCATAATAATGAGATTATCAGTGTTATTCACTTCACCTGTAAGTGGTCATAGTGTTATGGCTGATCGGTGTATGTATATTATATATATATATTCTATTTAATGTGAAAACATATGGACCATGGTATTGAAAGTATCGAATTGGGACAGTCCTCACATATGCCACAGATCTCAAGAGAACAGGACAGAGCAACACTGAAATACTCCAGTGTGTCACCCACACCTAATTCTCTAAAGACAGAGGCAGCGTCAGATAAATGTTCTGCTGTCATGTTTTCCTTTCCAGACTATAAATAAGCCTGCTCTTAATAGTCAAGCACCATTTCTCAGAAGTAGGTTTAGGTTCATATGCAAAGCTACAGCACAAGCTCACATTTGTGTTATTTTGAGTATTGGTCCCATAAAAGCCTGGATACATTTGAATACAAACACAAATTAATTGAAATATGGAATATAATCAACGGTAGCAGGGCTCAATACACTGTTTTTCAGCCTCAGTCTTCGAGTTCCCTGGGTGTCTATTTTCAAACAATCCCTGTGAACTGCCCCTATAATGAATTGACCTCTTAACCAAACTAATAATATGCTTAGTTGCATCTTTTAATTGACATTCTTTACTTAAACAGTAGGTGATTTCAAAGTTACTTTTTTGGAGCTGGAAATGAACTGCCTGTCAAATTAAGCAGACTTTTAGTTGTCAATGAAGAAACCAAGACCGTATCTGCCAAATTCCTCAGTATCTTATCTCAACCCAGTCCTGGGATACAGATATTTCTCTTTATTATTTTTTCTCACCTTTCTTGTTAGGGTTTTTAGAGTTTAGGGTTTTTCTACCTTTTTAGTTTAAAAGGGATAGCTGTAACTTCATGGTAACGGATTAATTGGTGGTCCAATCAGGAACTGCATTGCTAGTATTTTCAGGCCCAATAAATAGTAATTGGCTCCCCCCAATTAACCTAGTCACCTGTGTAAAAGTTCCCAATTCAAACAGGTTCACAAAGTTTGTGTAGCTGGTTTAGAGTGTGCCGGGTCGTAGCTTAACTTCTACAGCTGCCTCAACGAGTGTTCATCATTCAATGAAGAATACAGCACAGGAACCACAGAAAGGGCCGTTGCCAGTATGTAAAGTCTTCAGAACTGAAAGGTGAGTAGCTCCATTGGGTTGTAGTGAACACAAACCTTCTCAAAGCCCCTTTCAGTCATTCAGCCATTCAGATGAAGAATGCTTGCTTACAAAATGGTTACATAAGCATTTTAAACATTCAGCATTGAACACTGTGCACTGTACACAAGAAAACTAAAACAAAATCAAGCCCATCTGATCACCCCCCCCAACCCTTATTTTTTAATCTACAATAAAAACAATAAAGTCCTACAATGCTTGACTGTGATTTTCCTGCTGAAGGTGCTAGTAGACGGAACTGCTGCTTCAGTCTTGCACAGCCTCCAGAGTCAAAATGATCTTACAATGTCTAATAATAGCCAACAATGGAAGATCTGATGTAATTGCAGTTCTTTAAAAAATATATACAAATAAAAAGTAATAGGAAAAGAAATCTCATGACTCCAGAATTGCAGTTGGACTGAGATGCATATTAAAGCTTACAAAATGGAAAAGCAGAGCCCAAGATTTCATACTAACGCAATGTAAATGCACATACAAATTACTACCTATTAACGATTCCCAAGTATTTCCCTCTGGAACACAATGAGGTGAAATTTAAATGAGGAAATCGGAAGAGTTACAGTTTCATAGGAGAAATGCTTTTACGCCAGAGTTTGCATGTAGTTTTAAAGATCGACATCAAGCAGTAATGCAGTCCTGAAGGGAATTGGCAATATTTTATTAGAGTGAAATCTATAAATAACATCAGCCACATATAAATCATCGTGTACTGTTTAGTGTGCGTGTGTGCATGTGTGTGTGTGCCTGTGAACAACTTGTTTTTCTATCTCAAAGTTCAATTACATTTAAGTTTACAAATTTTAAACTTCTGCAAGGAATATATATATATATATATATATATACATATATATATATACATATATATATATACACACACATACACACACATTTCTAAGAAAGCATATATGATTAGCAGAAAGCTGTATGGAATGCCCTCCAGGGACGTTCAGTTTGATGGAACAGTGGATTTCCATTCCAGTGACTCCAACAATCCCTTTGTGAAAAGGGCCCCATGTGTTTTATACTTCTGGGCAAAGCATTCAATGGAGCACTTCTAATTAAATATTTTACTGTAGCATGATATTGCAGTTATGCTGACTCAGTTTACATAAGTAGCTTAACATGCGAGTGAATGAGTTGTGATTCAACAATATATCCCTGTTGGAATATTGACTGCAGAATCAACCTATTGCAAGGTGTCAACATGCACACATGGGGCAAGAATGGATAGGTCTTTTTTTAATTTTTTTAATGGTACAAATACAAAATATTATTTTAAGAACATTCAAATTACTTGTATGATTAATTTGTGGCAAAGCACTTCAATGGAATAAGCAGCTTCAGGCACTTCTATATATTATTGAATGTCTACTTTTAATCAATGTACATGGTCGGATTTCTAATTGACTCTGACTGACAGGGAATGGGGTCTATTATGACAGTTCACTTTTTTGGTTTCTATAGTTTGTCTGATTTCTTTTTGAAGGAGTGAGTGCTGATCTTTATTGTGAGGTAATAGTACTTCTATAGATATATAGTGTGTGTGTTTGTGTGTATGATTTTTACAATTGTAATCTCTTGTACACAAAACCATTCAGGCCTAATCGTTCAAGGTGCTTTTCTGCATTCTTTCACAAGACTATTATGTTTTGTATGCTTATTTACAATGTATTAACGCCTACCATCTTTCATATGAGGCAATTTCCTAGCATTGTCAATTCAATTCTTTAAGAGTACTTTGGGGCATGTTTGTATAATTAAATGAGAGAGGAGTTTATAAATCCTGTTTAACGACTCTTTGAACATTAAGTGGCTCAATTAATTAAGCCCACCTTCAGTAGGTGTTTAACAACATCTTTTTACTTAACAAAAGCCATCTAGGTTAGCATAGTGCAAAGCTTGGTTTATCTAGATAAATGTATTTAATAAATTAATCTTGAATGTTTTTACTGGCTAAACTACGGCAAGATTAGTGAAGGATTGGGCCTAGCTTCCTGTTCTTGTGTTGGTAAAAGTTGCTATTCATTGTTAGGGAAATAATTGGCTAATAGAATATTCAAAGCACAATTCTGTGGTATATAATATATACTGGGCTAGACCAAATCAAAACATCGACCTACCCACAAATCACAAATACAAATGTGTACCCTATCACGGTTTAATACCATTGATAAATCAAAACAAGATGGCGTACAGAGCTTTGACTAGTCTTGCCCACTATATACAGCTTTGGAAAAAATTAAGAGACCACTTCACATTGATTTCTGAACTTCTTAATTTTTTACAGAGCTGTATATAGTGTGTGTCTTTCATTTGGACCCATTTTGCTTCCAAACTTAAAAAAATGCATTTTGAGTAGGGCTGTCAGTCAATTAAAAAAAATAATCATATAATCAATGGCCATTAGTTGATTAATCGGTAGATTTATCGGGCACTTATTAAAATAAGTTTAATGGTCTTTAAGTGGTTGTGCTACACAGTAATACTTCAATAAATACTAGGCATTTATATTACAGTAGCCTATAACAATGCTTAACACAATGGTAAGAAAAATAAAATAAAATTTAAATTATTAACAAACAAAACACTAAATCACAGTGAGATTTTATTGACAATGCGTGACAGTGGGCGGCACACAGGTTATTTATCGCCCCCCCCAATGCGAGATTTTTGCTAAAATTAATCAAAGTTTGAGATGGGTTCTCAACGCTTGAGAGCTATGCTAAATAATTATAATTACACCGATCAGCTATAACATTATGACCACCTGCCTAATATTGTGTAGGTCCCCCTTTTGCCGCCAAAACAGCCCTGACCCGTCGAGACATGGACTCCACTAGACCTCTGAAGGTGTGCTGTGGTATCTGGCACCAAGACATTAGCAGCAGATCCTTTAAGTCCTGTAAGTTGTGAGGTGGGGCCTCCATGGATCGGACTTGTTTGTCCAGCACATCCCACAGATGCTCGATTGGATTGAGATCTGGGGAATTTGAAAGCCAAGTCAACACCTTGAACTCGTGATTCATCAGACCAGGCCACCTTCTTCCATTGCTCTGTGGTCCAGTTCTGATGCTCACGTGCCCATTGTAGGCGCTTTCGACAGTGGACAGGGGTCAGCATGGGCACCCTGACTGGTCTGCGGCTACGCAGCCCCATACGCAACAAACTGCGATGCACTGTGTGTTCTGACACCTTTCTGTCAGAACCAGCATTTACTTTTTTACCAATTTGAGCTACAGTAGCTCGTCTGTTGGATCGGACCACACGGGCCAGCCTTCGCTCCCCACGTGCATCAATGAGCCTTGGCCGCCCATGACCCTGTCGCCGGTTCACTGCTTTTCCTTCCTTGGACCACTTTTGATAGGTACTGACCACTGCAGACCGGGAACACCCCACAAGAGCGGCAGTTTTGGAGATGCTCTGACCCAGTCGTCTAGCCATCACAATTTGGCCCTTGTCAAAGTCGCTCAGATCCTTACACTTGCCCATTTTTCCTGCTTCTAAAACATCAACTTTGAGGACTAAATGTTCACTTGCTGCCTAATATATCCCACCCACTGCCAGGTGCCATGATAACGAGATTATCAGTGTTAATAATGTCAGTGGTCATAATGTTATGGCTGATCGGTGTATAATGCAAAAACAATTACTGTTTAGCCGCAACATGACAGAGGATTCTCCTTCCCCCAAACAGTATTTGCTTGCAAATGATACTGTAAACAATTTGATTTGAATTACTCTGTGTTCCTGAATACACTGTGCATACCTGTCCTTAAATATGCCTACTGCATTTTAGCTGCATTTTAGCTACATTTACAACTGTATAGTCAGACTGAGTGGACACACAGTGATTAAGCCGCAAATAAATATGTCTCATTGTTTTGACTGTGCAGTGATGCATTTAAAAACAAGTGCTTTGATGTTATGATGTTATACCAATCATTCTAATGTTTTATGTTAAAATTTAAATATTTAAATACTACATGTGTGCTAGTTTTACTCAATCGTTTGCCATCCGTTATACCACGGCATTTAAAGAGCTATCAGCACTTCTATTGTTAACCGTATAATCGTATAATTATGATATTATGACAAAAAAAACTTTAAATTAAATTGAGGAAATATTGATTGTCAATCGATTAATAGACCTGATTAATCGAAGCAGCCCTAATTTTGAGAAAACATACACTTAAAAGTAATATATATACATATACACTGTTGATTTTCACTTGCAAACCAGCAGGCCATTAAATAATAATTATAATATATATATATATATATATATATATATATATATATATATATATATATATATATATTATAATTATTATTTAATGGCCTGCTGGTTTGCAAGTGAAAATCAACAGTGTTTACATGCTTGTCCTACAAAAGACAATCTGCTGAGGAATATGCTCATGCTTTTACTCTTTATATCTGTCAGTTGGGTTCTTTGGAATAAAAAGAGGTATGAGTCAAATGCCCTTCTGTAGGATGGCTTGGCTTAGATGTAAAGCGATCCATGTAAACTCTGAAGAAGGCAAATCACATGTCACTGTCAAGCACTGTTAATGGATTACAGAGCATTTAGATCAGCTATTCAATAAGAACCAGCACTTGGTGGGGTAGATAGCATGCAATTATGATTTTGTTAACACCTCGTCTAACTGATTTCTTTTTCTTTTAATAAGACTGCAAAGAATCTTTTATCACCTGAATTCGTGTAATTTTGATAGGTGTGTCTTAACTCTTTTCTGTGTCTGCCAATCTATGGCATACAGCATGCTGATTAAACATCTGTTTGTTAGCGTTGCTTATTTCTGCTGTATGAAGCCTGCAGCTACCAAGAGTAAAAAAACAAGCTTTTGTACATTATGAGTGACTGATAAGGAACATGGTATCAAAGAGCATGCTGGTGTCTAATATGTCTCTGTAATTAATTATAAAATGGTATTCTGAAGGTTCTAACTGTATCGATCTATTAATTAATAGTGTACCTGTGAACAGAATGCCCCCAATCATCTCCATGCTGGAATAAAATGGGGAATCGCCTCAGTAAAGGCGTCTTCTGGTCATCTAACATCCTTATGCTTGAAGCAGTGAATATAAACTCAGATGGTGAGAGATGGAAGGCTGATGGGGTTTTGTCATTGTTAATGCCAGTTACCAGCTTTGCTTTGTACAAAAATCAATCTCGTTCCTTAACCCAGTATTTTTCAGGAAGTGATGAATGGGATGGATGTTTTAAGAGCTGGCAACATTGATGGCTTATGTAGCGTAAGGTACACTTATAAATTTCAATTAAAGAAGTGAATTTATAGTATCACCTTATCACGAATCCTGGAATCTTGTAGAACTCAATTTCTGTAATAATTGGACGCAGACACCAATTCCAAAGATATAAATTGTCAAATTTATTCAAAAACAAAGACTAAATGTAGCACTACACTAATTATACAAAAGGGAAAAACTAATTAAAATTCAACTCTAGATCAGCAAATCAAAGACAAATCACTTCCGTGACCAAATCAAAGACCATGGGATCGCATATGATAACACACAAATCGTTAAACAAAAAAGGTTATAAACACATTGACTACAATACCGGTTAGTAAGACGAAGGTGAGTCTCTCATTAGTTTTGTTAGTCAGACATTAAATAACTACGCAGGTTAGTATTTATGTCAGGTAACTTCTCGTTATATATATATATATATATATCAGTCTCATTTACGTTTAGGTGCCGATAAAGATCCTATCATTACTTGTTACCACAATTTCCCTTAACTGATTATTATTCAATGATTAAGGATAGGCAGGGCCACCTATAATCTGTTGTCTATTAACTTGGGTCAATTTCAGACTAAACAGTTAAACAGGAATGAGAAGATATTTCTCGGCATTGACAGATTTTATTTCTAAAATTATCAACAAAACAGTTTAATGCAACACACATTTATATTTAAGAAAACTAAATGATATTACACATTCTAAAGTTATGAATCACAGATTAACATTTCTAATTGATTTCTCAAATGTCATGCATCACAAACTCCAAACTGTTAAACTTATCTGAACTTCGTCGCAGAGAGGCCTCTCTGGCTTCGGGCTCAGATAACAGCACACGGCACGAGGTCCGTGTGGTTGGAATAAAGGCAGTCCGGTTCGGCTTTGTCCAAGAACTTCCACTCAGTCGATGCACCTGGAAGTTGGGGTTTCGCGAATGTAGAGTCTTTTCCAAACAGATTTTCCACTGGTTTGAAGGCTCCAAGGTTGTGCACAAAATCTTCTTTGTAAGCAGGGTTTCCACCGTAGTTACTTGAAGACGAAGTCTTTGATGAAAGCAGGGCCCTGTTTGTTCCAAGGGTCAAGTTTCTTAAGACTCAAATAGCTATTTAAATGACTGACACTTTCGTATACAGTCGACTTAGTCAATTGTCCAGCTGTAAAACTCCACTGATCAGGTGGGCACAGGCGGGCAGCGCAGTCTGTAAAGTTCTTTATTTAATAAAGTCCTTTAAAAGAATTCTTCATACGGCTCAATCTCCTTCTCCCAGTTTAACTCTTCTGTTGCCGGCAAAGACTTGGTTGGTTTCTGGTTCCGGTTCTGGCAACAGAGCTACAGGTTGAGCTGTGGCAGCGAGTTACTGGTTCAGGTGAGAGAGAGAGAGAGAGAGAGAGAGAGAGAAAGACTGTCCGCTGTTCCTTATAGTCTGTCAGATCAATAGGTGATTGGTTCCTGAGTTCTTGAGATTGGATTTTGGTTTCAGCCCCCAGTGTCCTATTGGAGGGGGGCTTGATTTATGACTAATGTCAATCCATGCCATCTTTTGGAAATGCCGGTTGGCCCAGGTTCGTAGCTCTATGTCGGGATTTCGGCTCTCATCCACTTCAAAGAGTTTTTATCACCTACAGGCCCCCTTCCCCAGACATCTCATAGCAGAATTCCAAACTATTTGGCCTCTTCTCGGCGCCATCCTCCCCAAAACTGTCACTTTGATGCAAACCAGTTCCAAGCTGATGAGCTAAGGAAATCTGATAACTTTGGGGGGAGAGGTCTTCTTTAGATCAGTGCTTCAGCTCAGAGCCAAAATGCTCTTATCAAAATACACCCAACATAACGCTACACTTATAACAATGGATTTTATAAGTGTTTATTGCAGTGTAAAACGTTTGCTTTGTCTTCAGAAAGGGAACAGATTACTGGTCTCAAAACATCCGGAGAGAAACTCACCCTGGGAAATTAGGAACAAGAAATAAGAAATGAGTCTGAACTTCACAGTCTGAATTGCAATTCAAAGTTATCTTCCTAATATACAGAGCCTTAAGTGTAGACAATAACACTTAAATCTGTCTTTTGCGATTAAGATAGGTCCTCCAAACACATCCAGTTGACACAGTTCGGAGGACTACCAAACCTCAGTAAATGCTGGGTTTGTTTTTCATGGTTTAACTCAGATTGGGAGGGGAAACGGTAGACTCCCTCTGTAAATTAAAAACATCTAATGAAATTAGTTCTTTCTAACTTTACTATGTGCCTTCTGAATGACTCCTTCACTTCAAATGTATTGAAAGTAAACAGCTTCTAACTAACAGTGACTGCTGTAAACAGCCTTTTCATAAACCGCTGCTGGATTTAATTTATTTGGATCTGTTTTGTTCAGTTTACACTTGAATCACGATTAATGTGTGAATGCAACTTTATCAAAGCCATCTTTGTGTATATCGTCTGCAGTGGTATTCGGGTTTTTGATGTTTTAAGGTGGCCTTTTTTCATTAGCTTTTACTCAGATTTTGATCTTATGAGTTTCACAGCATTTTCTGTCAAGCAGAGCGTTTGATTAAGTTTTTTCATCTGTATTAGCTGAGATCTGCAGTCTGGTGCAGCATTTCTAGCAGAAAACATAATTTCTAAAGGTGTTTTAAAATCATTATCAGGAAGTTACCACTGTAACAATCAATGTTGTCTAAGCTTTGGTCTGTGAAAACATATAATTTCTCAACATAGGATTCTAGGCTTGAGTTATAGGTTGCAGGTCATACACCAAGCCAATAAAATAATCAGTAAGCTTAAAAACATAATCATTTGAAGCTAACAAATAGTTATGGAGGGCTAAAGTGAAGCCACTCCGAACTTCAACTGGTACTAAACTTATACATGTACACAAAGAATGAAACCATTGATATAAGTAATGGAAACAAACTAAGGGATAGACAGAGAGAACAGATATGCCCCCCCAAAAAAGTCTGGGTACTTTACATAAAATATTGTGCAGCACATAAATCCCTTATGCTTCCCCCCGCATTTTAAACTCACAAAAAAATTAAGCTTATTCTGGAAGGAATCATTTCTTTTTCTAACAAGTCTTTTCCAGTGTTCGACCAAAATTAGAAACTTTGACCATAAATTAGGGGCATGTAACCTGTTGATATAAAACAAAGGTGTATAGATTCTGAAACTTACGTAGGTGTTAGGCCAAACACAGAAATTTTTACTAAGCTAAGTTTTGATTACAGATTCAGATGAAGGAAGAAACAGTTTCATGGTAACATTTAGCAAGTTTGGAGACCACATTATTGCTTCATTTGGGTAAATTCTACTTTTAAATTAGATTTTGGATGGGGGACACTTCAGCAAAACACTTTTAAAGGATTATGTGCACGTCTTTGGCAATTTGTGACATTTGTGAGATCTTCTGAATATTAATTTCAACAACGAGACAGACGGGACCATTCTAATTATAACCGCAGACAGGTACTGAATGATGGTTAGGCACAGCTGAAGTTTCCATCAGCATAGCTTTGCTACGTGAAGAGTTCCCAGCATAAAAGCCATTTGGGAAAAATAAATAATAGAGCAACCACTGCCTTCTCAGATTTCTGATTTAAAATCCAATAGACACCTTATGGGCCTGAACAGACAGGTTCATAATACAGAACCACATCCATCAGGAAGCTGTTCCAGGAGTCCAGGCATGTGATTTCAGCTCAACATGTATGAGAGTTTATTATTCTCTGGCTACACACTTTTCAGTAATTAGACAACAGCAGATCGTTTCATAGGACACCTGAGACCCTATGCTAAACTACTGTAGTGTCTTTTTTACTGTTGTAACTTTGTATTAAGACTGCTTGCACACTAGAACACAATAGCTGTGTTTCTACATGAATGTTTTATGACTGTCAGGAATGCACTTTGCTGCTGTTGAAGAGTTATTGTCACATGTACCGAAACTGGAATCCATTAAAAGGGCAATATGGGTAAAGCACTGCCAGCACTATTCCAAGGCAGTGCAAGGCCTCTGGATTTAAGTGACACAAAGTAATTGAGGGGAAACTCACAGTATTTTCTTTTTGCAACTGTACAAAATCTTTATTTTCTTTTTTCGTTCAAAAAGAGAACATCAAGCAGCATCTTTTATCTCCTCCGTCATCTTCTCATTAAAGAGAATACATGTTAATGAGCTGCCTCTAGCAGAATAATTAAAATGTTGAGCTTGATTAAAGCAAAGAAACTGTCAACCACAACATTTCCTCGGTTCTTGTAAGGGCTGCAGCTCTGACATTTATAGAATGAACATGGCATGTGAAAAGGAGGTCCCAAGGGGATTCATTTTTCCAAGTAAGCAAACTGCATTTTCTTAACCAAAACAAAACAAAATAGGGAAGGGGGGACGGGGATGGACAGGACAGGATGAACTAAATTAAGATAAAATAGATTTGTGATTTGTAAGTACATGAAAAATAATATTCATCAACATCCTAGTGATAATGAATGCACAGCACCCCAGGCTAGGCTTGTTAAAATAACAAGATATTATATAAGTGTGTGCTGCAGAGCCATTGCTGGTACCCTGCCTTGCCTGCTAATGAGGTATAGATACCTCAGTCACATTGCAATGAATGCTGTCACATTGGTAAGCAGATGCTGCAATGTGCAGGCTAACCACGTTTTCCAGTAGTGCAAAATCAAAGGTTTCTTACTGATATTATGGAGACTGCATATAGAAGTGGGTGGAATAGAGAGAGAGTGTGAGGGAGAGAGAGAGAGAGAGAGACACTACATTACCATTTATTTTCCTTGCTTTGCTTTCTTTTGTTTCATTCCATTGCTTTCCTGTATGAAGACTGGGAATTGTATTTATTTGTTTGTGTGTTGTTTTATTAAAGCTGTAGTAAACTTGATAATGATATTATGATGTTATTGCACTGGTCGATGGGCATTGGGTTTCCTATTTAAAGTAACTGAAACCAATTCAATGTGTCCTTTATTTATTTATCTGTTTAATGTGTAGGCACATTTTGATGAGCGTTGCAGGTCAGACATTCATGAAACCACAGCAATATATAGCATGCCCCACAGGCCTGACACACATGAAACGTGCGGTGGTCTACACTCCCATAGAACCAACCTTGGAATGATAGGTAGAAGGGAGTAAGAAAGAATAAACATTTAATAATGAAGGCTAAGATTTAGAGTGTGAAAAGAGGTGGACAATGAATAATGTGACGTACAGGAGGAGAGGATAATTCAGGATGGGAGAGCACAGCAGGCAAAGGAAATTACAGCAAGAGCACAAAGAGCTCCCAGCCCATCAGGCAGAGAGTGGGGATTGAATATGGGCAGCAATGAAGTAAAAGGAGGAGAAGAAAAGAATGAAAGAAAGGAAGGAGGGGAGCGGGAGCCTTAAATGCACTTAAACAATTAAAGAGAACAGAAGCTGTTGTTTCTGTTGACAAGTCCAATACATTATGTATGGGAAATGCATTGTGGGCTGAAAATAAACTCTTTTATTGACAGTTTTAAGTCATTTCAAAAGGTTCATCTGGGCTTTGCCTGGAGGTTACCAGTCCAAATCCAGGACACGGCACTATTGAGCTCCAGATTGGTGTGGGGGTTTGATTCGATGGGCGATCAAGGACGTAGCACACCAGTGAACTGTGTCTGTGGTCTGTTGAAGGGGTTTTAGTGCTGTGTAGGTTTGAATTATTGGATATTTTGGTGGGAATAGAAGACAAAAATTGTGTACATGAAGTACTTGTGAAAGGACTAACAATTGGCTAATGTATCCATTAGATTTATTTTGAGGGAATGCAATTAAACACTGCGAGTCTTCTCATTTTCAGAAAACATCAATCAATTTTAGCATGCATGTTTTTTTTTTAATATACTTTCACATTCATGGCCAAGAATCAATTGCACGGCTACTCTTCTGAAAGCAAGTTAATTGCAAACAGAGTACACTCACACATTTATGAAAATAACTATATGCAAGACTTGCATTAACCTTTACTAAAGGGAGGTAATAGGAAATGTAATCCTACCAATTCTCCATTAGAGTCTCGCCTATCCATCCTCCCTGGTGGAAAATGTCAAAGTTCAGCAATTCCACAAATCTAAAACAGCACCGTGCTTGTGCTGTGAGAATAACGAAGGTGTGGCAAGAATTACATGACAGTGGATTAGAACAATCGCTAGGAATCGGGATGCAGCTGAGTCCCAACCCATTTACAACATGTAACACACTCTTCTCCGTACAGTTTTGATATCAGTGATGCAGAATATTGCTCTTTATCTTAAGGTTTGCTATTAAGGTTAATGTTTATGAGCCTGCTGTTTACTTGCACGCCTTCTGTAAATCCCTTTTTACGCCCATGATATATTTACACTCACCCCCATTTTCGCCTGGTTGGACTTCTTAGATGCGCAATTGTTAAATATGTACATTATAAGGAGTACAGGTATGTGACACCTATCAAATTAAACTAGACATCCTGTACTATAATATTATGCATAGTTGATCATGATTAAATAAACTATATTACAGTACCACCAAGTTTTTTCACAAAAACAAAATCAGTTTTTTGACATTTTGACCTTTTTCTTCCATTAAAGTCTACGGGAAATCTTTTTTTGAAAATGTTTAGTTGAAATACCACTCCTATTGAAATTTGGAGAAGTTGTTGGGTGAAAATACCATAAAAAATGAAGGAATAATGTCAAATTAAAAAAAAAAAACTAGCCTTGGTGGAAAATCTTTACCACACAATACTCACAGGAGGGCCATTTCCCCATTATAAGGGCCAGAAACATGTGGGGCCACTCAAATGAAAGCATACAAACTACAGAATCAGTTTCTGCATTGTTGATCATGATTAGACACTATAATGCAACACTACCACCATTTTTTCCCCAAGATAAATAAGAGCATAATTATGAATTATGACATTTTAGGATTTTAAGAACAAAATGTAAATGTAAACTTATTTTTCTTACAATTTTCCCTTAAAGTACTAGTCAAAATACAACTTTTAAAACAAACTCGGTGAACATTTGATAAAAACTGAAGGAGTTATGATTATTTATTTTGTAATGTATTAAAAGTAGCAATTCTATAATCTGAGCACATGTTTCCCCTACATTGCGATTCAATATCTCCACACAGCAACATCCAATCTTGATTTGAAGCCCTAAGTCTATAGTTTCCAGTGATACGAAAAAACAACGGGGCTGAGTGTAAAGAGGTACAGAATACAGGTTGTGATACTAAATTACTTTTGTTTAACCAAAACCAAATGTAATATTAGTTTCAGAATAAAATGACAAGATGTGGAGAAGTCAAGGAAAAGGTAAAATAATAATTTCATAATTATTTGATTGTATTTTACCAAATTACATTCTGCACAAGACCTGCTGTATTGAGAATGTACCAGTTTGTATGTTTGTAAATGTAAAGTTTTCAAAACAGTATGACTGCATTCAAAATATCTTGAGTGAACGTGGTAAGTTATTCAGAAATCTGAAATGGAGAAACGGTTCCCCAGGGAGGAAGGGTAGTCACCTTTGACATGGATGCTTATGAAAAGCCTTCTAGCAAAGCTGCCGATAGGCCCCTGCATGCAGTGACTCCCATGGCCAGCCCCTGATTACAGCCCAAGTACTCTGCATGCAGGCGGAACTGCCTCTTTTGCTCCAGCCGTAAAGGCCAACAGAACGACCTCGAAAGCTGGGGAAATGTTTTCTCCATTTCAGATAACCATGGTTGCATCCAGAAACCAACGTTATCTTTCAATTACAAAACAGTTCCCCAGGGATTATGGGATACAGTATATCCACGCTGTTGAGGGAGGACTGTGTCAGGACAGTGGCAAGAACACAATGGGATCGTGGACTTCACACCACTCATCATACATAAAGAGCAGGGAGAAAACTCAGACCTGCTCAGACTGTAAAGATACTGTAAGGGATGGGGCAGCGCTCGGCACATCCAATTTGTTGAAGCGCGTAAACGTATGCAGTGAAGACCAGCTCACCGCAGCACAAACCTCAGACAATGGAGCACCTCTGAAAAGTGACCAAGAAGTTGCCACCCATGCGTGGAATGAGCCAGTAGCCGCTCAGGCATCCACAATCCAATGAGGCGGGCATTGCTTAGACAAAGCCTTTCCCAAGATGCGTGTAGCATGACAAACATAAAGTTGGTTGGTCTGGAGTATAGATCGCATTCTGCCAACATAGCACTGCAAAGCCCACCCAGGGTAAAGCTAGTGCAAAGAGAAAGGGGGAGGCTTATATGCTCCACAGGCCTGAGACAGAGACAAAACTGTAGGAGGAAAAGCGGTATTTGGTCTCAGGGAGGCTCTTGAGCCATCACCTGCAAAACACAGACCAGAGGGATGCACAGACAGAGCGTGCAACTCTTCCCCCCACTTAGCCGACACAATTGCCAGTAGGAATGTCTCTTCAAGGAGAGAAACTTCAAGCCAACAGACTAAAATATCTCTAAGGGGGCCTTGGAAAGTGCCTCAAGCACAACATCAAGGCGCCACCAGGGAAAGTGTATGACGTACAGGGGGGTGAACACTCCATACCCCTTTCAAAACTTGAAAAGCCAGGAAATGAGAACCAGGCGACACACCGTCAGTTCTGGAGCTGCGATGTAGAGACGGTGGTGGAGAAAAATAAGCGCCAGTTCCCTGACTGAGAAGGCTGTGGAATTTGCCTAAAAGATTAAACTCAATCCCATTGATAACACAGAGCAAGCGAACACAGGGAGAGCACAAACTGGAGCTCAATTAATTCAAAAACACAGCAGGGGTGACTGTTTTGGGTGAGTTTAAATACTATTTTCTCCTATTCATTGTCTGAGGCAACCAATAGGCTTTTAACTGCTGTGTACAATTAGGCGAGGTTCCTGCCTAAACCATCGCTTTGCTTAATTGAAGTAGGCCTTCCCATTTTAACCCCCTTTCAAATGGCATAACAAAGTAAAAATCACTGAAATACTTGTAAACATACAACCATTTACAATGTTTTCTCTCTAAAAACTCAACTGAACGCAGTGTTATAAGGTTGAAAGAACTCCATAATTGCTGAACAAGTGTTTAATATATAGCTGAACACTTTCTTGTCGTAAAATGCTCCCTAAGTAATTTACCTGATCTAAGTATAATGATCTACAGAGAACATTTTCTTAACATTGGAAGTTAGTACCTTTGATAAAAAGGCCTTTAAGAATATTCAAAGCTGGTGTAAGGATAATAAATCATGTTGGTCTTGTATGAAAGTAATAAACATGCACAAAGCAAGGCCCTACTGTTTTGACTAATGGTGCCATCATATTCCTATTCCTGTAGGGTCCTATGAAATGATCTTTTTTTTCCCTGGAAAACAACATATCAGATATTGTTATTAAGGAGAAAAGAAAACATCTGGGCCATTTTTTCCCCAACTTTTTATACAGGTTAAGAGATGGCTACATGATGTGAATGAAATACTTTTGACATCATGTTATCCATTTTCATATTGTATGGCCAAGTGTGTCTTAAGGGCAGTATTCTTAAATGATCCCCTATAAATCACATGCACTAGTCTTCTCACTGTAGCAAAATGAATGAATGGGTCTTATATTGTACTAGATGGAGTAACTGTTGTATAGCAAAGGAATTTAATATTGAAGAATGCAAGTGATTTTATGTCAATATGCTTTATAGAGATGGGTAACAAATTAAAGGAAAAAACTGAATAAATGAGTGGAAGAACATAACGAATGCAGATGCCTCCAAACAGGTGTACTGCATGATACAATTAAGCAATTAACATCCTATCATGCTCTGTGGCGTGTATAAAAATGCTGAGCAGGCCCAGTTGACCTCAATTTTGGATCAAGATGGCAAGAGGAAAGGATCTAAGTGACTTTGAAAGAGGGGTCATTGTTGGGGCACGAATGGCATGAGCTTCAGTCACAAAGCACACATTTGATGACCATGATGCTCGTGCATTACTTACACTTATGTAAGGAAGAACAGAAGAGCAACTCTGAGAAGGACATGATCAGACTGTGTCAGCAAGAACAGTCTGTCGAGAACTACACAGAGAGGGATATTATTGTAGGGCTGCAGTGCATAAACCCCTCATAACAAAGACAAATGCACATTTGCCAATGCAATGGTGCAAAAACCATAGACACTAGTCTACAGAGATGTGGAAAAAGTGATCTGGTCAGATGAGTCATCCTTCAGCATATTCTCGACAATGCCCCCATCCACAGGGTGTTACACAGGCTCTCCACCACCATCATCAAAACACCACATGAGGGAATATCTTTTGGAAGAATGGTGTTCATCCCTCCAGTAGAGTCCAGAGACTCTCGAATCTGTGCCAAGAGCATTGAAGCTGTTCTGGCGGCTCGTGGTGCCCAACACCTCACTGAGACACTTTATGTTGGTTTTTCCTTTAATTTGTCACCCGTCTGTAAATTACTCATTTAGATTTGAACTTATTTTTATGTACCTGTATGTGTTGCAGTAAACTTGACCTTATTCTATGTGTTTGTAGTGTTCCTTCCTTCATTGTGAGAATTGCTGGACTAGTTGCACTTGAACATTACTTCTTGCATTGGGTTCTTTCCCAGACAGTTTTGCAAACGAGCTTCCACCTTGTTGTACAGAGATCAGCAACTTTGGGGCTTAGGGCCTTCTGGTACTTGTTAAATCCATCAATCCTTCCATTCCCATCTCACTCCGGACACTATATACCTTTGTAACCATGTCGGTTTTGTTCTGCTGAATAATATCAACCAGGGACAGGATTGAGATACTGAAAAGACAGAATTGATCACAGGCCTGAAAATGTGATAGGCTTAAGAGAATTACATTTGAGGAGCGCAAAGGGCTGCAGCACACGTATTGACGTCATGGTGGTGGAATTGTATTTGCCTAGATTTCTCAAACATAACCGATACTGTGTGAATGCTTTGATGCCCATAGTAGAAAATAAGATAAGGTCAGACTACATGTTTTGAAAGCTTGATCTTGTTAATCTGCATTTTAATCTGTGGCTATTTACCACCATTCTGAACTCATTCAAACATCTGTCTCTTTATCTGTGCCACAGTTTATGTATTAGATGCTGCTTAGACATACAACATATCTGTCTCTTTTGCAATCTCGCTTAAATAACAAAGGATTAAAAGAAATGAAATCCAAGAAGATTAAATAACTCAGACATCTGGGACATGTCTACAGTTTGCATTGCAACTGTACAACAATATATACTTATCCAGCAAAAGAAGAGAATAGCACCCTACCACGCTTAAAATTATGCAAAGGTTATTTCTGGAGGGTCAAGTCATGTTCAAATACATTTATTCCATACATATGAATCTAACACTGTAGGACAGTGGTTCTCAAACCTGTCCTGGAGTACTACATACCCTGCTGGTTTTTGTTCCAACAGAGCTCTCAATTACTTAATTGAACCCTTAATTGAACTAATAATTTCCTAAATCAGAGCCTTTTAATTATTTTTAACAGTAGGGGTTTTAATTGAAGTATACAATTGTGTAAGGAAATTATTAAGGGACTGGTCTTTTATCAGTTACACAATTTAAAGACTCAAATGTAATCAAATTACTTCAATTAAAGGTTCAATTAAGTAATTGAGAGCCCAGCTGGAACAAAAGCCAGCAGGACAGGTGGTATTTTTCCATCTAAAACATTAACCAAGTAGGAATCATTCCTAAGCCATTGTGTGCTGTTGTGATGTAAAGACAAAGATAAAACAAGGTGGAATGAAAAAAAACTTAGTTGAAAGAAACCTCTGGAGTACTTTACTGTTTTATAATAATGTGATAAATTAAGGACAGAGATGAGGGAAAGGAAGCAAACAAACTGACATCAGAGGGAATCAACAGCTCTCCTAATGCGCTCTGTAGAGAATATAGTGCCTGCATTTTCAATTCCTTTTAAAGCTATTTGATGACAATACACGTAGTTTGATGTAATGCAGACAAAGGGTCAGATAACACTACAATAAATGTACACTGGATTTTGAAGAACAAAGTTGCAAAAGGAGATGTGATTTTGGAACCATGATTTGCGCAGTTTTAAGGCACTAGCACTAATAACAGCAACTGACATAAAATTTGAGGCGTGGCCGTATTAGCATTTCATGATGCTTCATCATTTTCATGATGTCCCAAAGGCTGTCAGTCTCTTGCGTGAATTAATTTATCAGGCAAGAAACACACTGTCCCAGTTGTACAGATTTGCTGGTAATAGATGTACATATTGCACTACCATTGTGCTTCAGAGATGGCTTGTTCAGCAGCATCTACAGCGAATTTACAGAAAGGAGTCAGTTATCTTTTTGGACACAGAAATATTAGAAAAACAAAAACTAACCACCAACAAAAAGCTCTCTTCTATTCAGCATGTAAATAATATATATATATACACACACACACACACACATAATATAGTGTGTGTGTTTTGTTTTTCTTATCATAGGCCGGTTTAAAATATATATAATTTACTATGTTTTTGATTTATCAAGCCTGAAATAACCCAAAATGTTTAAATACATTGATTGACTGCTCTTAGTGTTATTGATGTTTCAAAACTATTTATTATATAAGAACGTATTTTAATGGCATTTGGTTTTAAAGGACAATGACATAATACTGTAGTGTTCATGTAATATGTGTAATACTTCTAACCATGAATGTACTGCTTATTGGTGTTTCATTATATTATTGTATTTATTACTCTTTAAAGATGTTGGCATTATATATTTTATAGATGCTTTTTCAACACATTAATTGACTGCTCTTACATTATTTTCATATCACTTTGAATCCATTTTATAATCCAATAAAGTATACTTTAAAGTATAAAGTATGAATTAAACCACTTGTATAACATTTTAAGTGTGTAATGTGTAATGAAAAATATATGTTATAAAATATGAAAGATTCAAGTTTAACATACATACTCTCTGTCCTTAAGTTATCATTTTAGGCTGATATGTTAAAAATAATAATAATAATAATAATAATAATTCCCTATAAAATGTATTAATATCATATCTAGATGGTTTCACAATTTGACTTTTGGGCAGCTATTGTCAAAATAATAAGGAAGAATGAGTTTGGCCTGTTTAATATCTATTCAAATAGTTTGTAGAGTTGTGCCTTATAAATTATAGACCTCTCTTCCCTGGTGTAGGAACTGAAGTTAAAGGAAACCATTAATTAAAAAAGCAAAATAAAGCGTAACATAATCTTTTAGAGATTTTCAATCCCAGTCTTCATTTTATCACAAAAATATGTAATGAGATTAAATTAAGGGCTCAGAGATGCACACCTTTAAGCACTTCGAAAGGAAACCAAAGATGGGGTATTGATTAATTTCTCCATTTTGTTTGCTATTTGAATCTTTTTTCTGAAGGACAGATTGTTGGCAACAATGTAAAACTTTGAAAGCCACAAAGATATTGAGAGGATAAGGTTGTGGAAATGGTCATACAAATTGAAAATACTAGGTAAGCGGAGCGTGAGAAGACCAGCAAAGTGCTTAATTTACTGAAGTATATATCTTTCTGGACTCACTGTATCGAACAGCCTTGATTTGAAAGGCCTTGAGTGAGTTTGTATCATTAAATGACACCACTCTTTAGGACAACGTAAGACTTTTCTTAGCTTTCCTGGCCCCAGAGACCAGTGACAAATGTCATCAGCACTTTACAGCTCCAATACATGAGCTCAGATGGTTATTAATAATAAAATGTCCAATGAAATCCATTACAGTACAACACATTATAAATTACTTTTTACTTTTTTTTTTTTAGAAAAATCTCTCCTTAATAAAGTCTTTACAAAAAGGCAGCACAATGTTCAAGACAAAATCTCCATGCCATGGTAAAGGCATTATTCATTAATTTATTAATTTATTTATTTCCTCCCTCGATATAAATGTGAGTTTGGTTCATAAAGTGATCAGAAGTGGGAAATGAATTTCAGCAAAAAATCGATTTGGAGAGCACAGTATCATCTGTATGTGCCTTCAGAATCGCAGCTGTCTAAAAGCAACAAAACTCTGCCTCTTCAGCCACTTTTGATGAATTGACCTTTTGTCACTGTTGTCACTGGTTCAAAATGACACACAAAGAGTCTGTAGCTGTGAAACATCACAGATAGTTTACTTTATTAATATGCAAATTTCCAAATGCTGCACTAATTTGCTTCCTTAATTAGTAAACAGTGGTCTTTGCCCCATGTTTTATGTAAATTAGTAAGACATTTGATAAAGGTTAAAGCTACAGCAAACAAAAGGGGTAATTCGGGTCGGCTATCAATGGCGTTCAAAATGAAGACATAATGAATATTTATCACAAAAAGAATAATGCATATGAAGGAGCTATACTGGGCATGAAGCAAAACCTCTTCTTGTGTTTTCTCCTATATGGGTTTAAACTGTTCATAGTTTGTTTCATATTTACTTTATATCTTATATGATAAGCAATATGTTTAATCTGTTATGGATGACGCATCACATCACATGGGGAAAGTCTTCATTTCAGTTCTGAAATATACACCACGATATGTAGTGCAACTTAAAGAAGAAAAATTAAAAACACGGCCGTAGTCCCACAGATCAGATTCAAGAGTCCCGGTGGGAATGTTTATCTAAGACAACCCGTAGGTGTAGGATTGGAGCACACATACTTAAGTAAATGTATGGAGAGGAATCTGTTGGTAGTGGCGTGTTTTTGCGACATTCCAGGTTATCAGAGAGAAACATATGCCCCAGTCTTTCCCATCTCAAAGTGTCAAACTGGAAATGCAAATGCTAGGAAGAAAATCATAGTTTTTTTTCAGCAGATTGTAACAGAATAAATGGTTATGGAAACGGGCCACTCACTACTAAATGTGATCCCTTGCTTCAGCGAAGGTGGAAATAAGGGTTTGCTGTGCATTGTGTAACCAAATAAGTTGTTGGTTAATTATAATTACATTTTTTGAAAGCAAGCTAACAAACAAACAAGCATTATGTTGTTTTTTTTTCTCTTTGGCTTCTAAGGTGGATCCAAAAGGGAAAGGGCCAGCATGAGTAGTTCCTGCAGAACAATGTAATGCTAACATTGTCAGCAAATCCCAGTTAAAAAAACAATCAGTTGCTCTATCTTTATTAGACTTTTTGTTCATAACAAAAAAATAAGCAGAATGAAAAAAATATAAAAATACAACTTTGAAACTACTAAAGTACATGGGTTTCAAGCCCTTAATTAAACACAGTGCCTCTGTTCCATCTCATGTGGTGAACAGTAGGACTTATCTTTGGGCAGTGTGCATTTTCCCCCCCCGCACTGTAGCTTGATGTGGTTGAAAAGACATGAAAAGAGCACCACTCATACACTGCAAGGGGCTGCTTCCCAGAGAGGTAATAATAGCAGACCTGTCTCCTGAACATTGTGCTCTAAGCATTTCCCTTACTACCTAATGTATTTTCATGTCACTGGTTGGAAAGGCACTAAATGCACTGAAGATGGAAGTAAACCTCCAAGCTGCAATGTGTCTTAAGAACTGTATTCTTCAGAAACGGTGACATTAAGCACAATCATTGTGTATTCTCTTTTTATGTTTTTTTTTTAATTGTGAAAGGCAGGTTTCTGATTCACTGAGTGATCGCTGCTGCTAGAATAAGCTGAATAAACCAGATGGAAGTGCAAGAATCCCAGATCTTATTTGTTTTGCCTTTTTAAAAAGAGAATAGTTTAGGGAGCAGTTTATGTTAGAAAAATGTCTGTCAGAGGGATTTAATAAAAACGGTAAAATAAACCCTTGATAGATTTTGATAGAAACCTTGAAACCCTTGATAGTTTTTAATAGAAAGTGGTAAATGCTTGGTATAGTTGCTTTTCACATCATGAAATGGCTTTTTAATTTTTTAATGAACATAAAAAGACTTGAGAGAGAGAGAGAGAGGGGGAGAGAGAGCAGCCAGAACTGTTACAATAGTAATAATGGGTAAATCTGCCCTTGTGTGATAAGACAGGCAGCCGCTGCTCACTTAGGCTTCAAAGTGGACATGAAAGGCCTAAGGGAAGGTCCTCCAGAGCTGGGTCTTTGCCCCGTTCAATCCAGTCTGCACCTGGGACAGACGGTGTACACGTGGAGCCACATGAACTTTATTTTCGTGCCAGCCTTTGTACCAACACCACAATCTGAAATTTTGTTATCCTGCTGAGAGAGATGCAATCAAAGAAAATCATCCCCGATGTGGCCACTGTAAGAACTGCTGAGTAGATTATTTTGGGAAATGTTTTGTTGTGGAGTATAAACACGGAACATCTTTCATTCCTGCTCCCCATCCATCCTCACACTTACAATAATAAATACAACTGTAATATGATATTTTGCATAGTGTCCCCCAAACACCATATCATACATACATGTGATTTCAACTTTCATAGAATGCCCCCTTAAGTGCAATTTACTGTGTGTAGCTTTATTAAATAAATAAATGCCTAAATAAATACACACGAGTATACAGCTTTATATGGGAGAACAAGATGTTCTTTTTAAATGCAGCATTGCAGATTACTATGAGATAATTGTTTTTAACTTTGTTTTTATTGATCATTACATGAGCTCCTCTGACTGAAATTGAAAACTTTAGATTAATGTACTTAATTGCTATTGACTGAAAACAGAGTGCAGTTGTGGTAGCATATTTCTGATTTACTTCTGAAAGTTCAAAGATCAATTGCATATTTTGGTTTTGAATACCTTAAAAGCTACAAAATTGCTGTAATGTGCATCCTAATGATTCTGTTAAAATCCTGTGGTTTGGGGTTTACAAATAATTTCTTGGAGTACCTGGAGTTCCTAGCCTATATACACACGTAGCAATATTGCCATCTAAAAATATCAGCTGTCCAATCAAAACAGAAGTAATGGAAAAACAACTGAAAGCTACTGACCAGTCTACATTTTATATAATCTTCAGGTGTTTTGTGAAGAAGAGTAACTTTGCAGATTAAAATATCTCAGAGGTTTATGTGAATTATCTGTGGTTATATATGCATTCACTGTTGATTTTACAAATCTGTAATAGCTAGTGAACTTGGAAAAGGATAAAAAGAAAATTTGAACTTCCAAATATCCGCACTACATCTTATGAATATTTGCCTCTAACTGTCACAAGTAACATAGAGTTTTGGCATTGTTGATTTGATACAGAGCTTATCCCATATGCTGTGAGTTGTTCTAGAGAAAAGCATTAAACGAATAATTATACACATTAATCACAGCACCTTAGCATTATTTTGTTGTTAATGCCCAACTGATTGAAAAAATAAATATATCTTCTGCAGATATTCTCTAAAATCCCTGTCAATTAAATGATTGCTGCTGCTTTAAAACACTTACAACAAATAAAGAAATGAAGAAATAAAACTTATATGACTGTCAATCCATTACTTTTCCAGTCAAACCGTAAATTACTTGCCATCTGTTGGAATGCCTGCTGTGTTCTTCCAGGATGATTTTGCCCTTTTACAGTGTTTTTGCAGTTTGGCAGAAATGACTTTACCAGGTGCTGTGTCACTCATGCTTGGCAAATTTAGACAACCTCTTCAATAATTATCGTGGGCGATTCCTTTTGTGAGAACTGCAAGCTGGGCAGTAATAAAGAGGAGCTCTCATCTACGGGAGAGGAATAGTGAAAAAGATGCAGGGAGGTGATCTCCCAGTTTTAGTTGGCATTACAAGTTATCAGCATATATAGGTGATGTGCTCTGTAGGCATTTTCTGAAAGGCACCCACTACAAACTTAATTATCTGTATACTTTTTGTAGGCTTCCATCAATATACAGAGCAGCCCACCAACTTTCACTAGTGTGTTCCTGCAAACCTGTCACATTTTGTAAATTAGCTGCTATCACTGTTATGTGATGTTACACCTCTGCAGAGCTTTTGTTAGTGGTTATTTTTGTATTCAAGATGAGACTAACAGGAGTATCTGAGATATATATATATATATATATATATATATCGTATTCTTAAATCATACCAGCTTAAGTTATGTATATATATTGTATTGCCGTGCTGGGCGGTGTGGTGATCACCTGATCGGCAGTTACCTCCCCTCCTCGATAAAACAGGACATGCCAGGAGGAGAGCCTGAGAGTGCGAGTGAGAGCAGGAGATACAGACAGAAGTGGAATTGAATAACCGTAATAAACTGGATTTATGGACTTTGAGATTTGGACTGACTGCTACTGTGTTTTTCTGTTAGTTATACATGTAGAGAGGGACCTGTTGTCAGTGTTTAGTTTAGGCTCGAGAGGAGCTAGGGTTTTGTGTTTGTTTTTGGTATGTCCCCCTGCCTATTGTTTCCTGAGCTCGCCTTCAGAGCCCCAGGAGGCATGTCCAACCCCCAATGGTGTCACAATATATATATATATATATATACATACCGTCACATATATATATATACATACATACCACGACAGCGTGGAAAGCACAAAGCGCTTTCCCCATCTCTTATGTTATATGCCATATAATGGTGGTCATGTTGGCCTGGTGTATACAAACGAAACTGACATACAATTTAGAGCGGTGACCCCAAATACGAAGGACTCACACCCCACACCGTGCTACTATATATATTGTGACAGTATATTTATTATATGGAAAACAATTCAGCAAGAGTTGATACAGTAGCAATTATTTGTATTTTAATTGTAAGGAAACAAAATAAACATCAAGTAACATAATACAAAAAGGACACAAATAAGAAAAAATATATATACAACAACTTCAATGAAATTGGAGACAAAGCTGAACTCATTCTTCCATTTGTACGCAGCATTGTATGACATGTTACACTGTGATCTATGGATTCCACCCCCGCTACCTTTATAGTAATTAGATTATTTTCAATAAACAATACTGCCTTTAAAAAGATGACATTTCAATTATAATTTAAAAAACACTTGAGTGACAAGATGTTTGTTCAGAACAATGTCACCAGCACACAACTGTGTACATACACATCCAAGTAACACAACTGTAAAGCTGTAGGTTCACAAGGGATGCAGTCTTGATTGCTTCGAGGCCACAGGAGGAAACAAGAAGCTGTGGGCAAGTGCTGAGCAGCATTTGTAAAGTATGCGAAGCTGAGCTCAGTTACTGCACACAAATGTTGCATAATTATGTGGGTATCTGGGTATCTGAGCCACATAGTAGCAGCAGAAATTGAACTAACAATCTGTGGATTGCATGCAGCTTGCCAGAGAGTATATTTAAAATATTTCAAGTTGTGTGCGCGCATATGCGTAGTCTCTGATTTAGGGCATGATGAAAAATCACTGATGAATTTTTAAATCCTCAGTGATCTGTTGTTGTTGTCGTTGTTGTTGTTGTGTCTGGCATCTTGCTAAAAGCAGTTTTCATGTATTAAAAATCATTCCATAAATGTAGATATGACATAACATATTGACAAAAGTTTATTTAAAAAAAAAAGTGTGTGTGTGTGTGTGTGTATATGTGTATATGTGTATATATATATATAATATACATACACCGATCAGCCATAACATTATGACCACTGACAGGTGAAGTGAATAACACTGATAATCTCGTTATCATGGCATCTGTCAGTGGGTGGGATATATTAGGCAGCAAGTGAACATTTTGTCCTCAAAGTTGATGTGTTAGAAGCAGGAAAAATGGGCAAGTGTAAGGATCTGAGCGACTTTGACAAGGGCCAAATTGTGATGGCTATACGACTGGGTCAGAACATCTCCAAAACTGCAGCTCTTGTGGGGTGTTTTGGTCTGCAGTGTTCAGTACCTATCAAAAGTGGTCCAAGGAAGGAAAAGCGGTGAACCGGCGACAGGGTCATGGGCAGCCAAGGCTCATTGATGCACGTGGGGAGCGAAGGCTGGCCCATGTGGTCCGATCCAACAGACGAGCTACTATAGCTCAAATTGGTGAAAAAGTGAATGCTGGTTCTGACAGAAAGGTGTCAGAACACACATTGCATCGCAGTTTGTTGCGTATGGGGCTGCGTAGCCGCAGACCAGTCCGGGTGCCCATGCTGACCCCTGTCCACTGCCTACTGTAGTGGTTTTAGTAAGTCCCAGGATACACCGATGAAGAAGCAACAAGTTTATTACAGAAAACATAAATACAGGTTAACCCGGAGCTCTTCTCTCACATGAAGTGAAGAAAAGAACTAAGGATGTGAGTTGGAGAAGCCTTTTTGTATCTTCAGAGACAATGGGTTACAGTCTCTGTCAGAAGTGATTACATCTCATTAAGTTTACCACATACATAATAATTAACACAGACCTAAGTTTGTTACTGTTGTTAAAGTGTTTGATGAGTTGATTGGTGATGGTCAGCATTCGTAGGCAACAGATGTTTATCAAAGACATTGTTGTGAGTCCTTAACCAAATACCTGTGCCCTAAAACACACAATCTCTATACTGTTTGACTGTTTCAGCTGATTGAATATCCAGAAGACAGTGGCTGAATGAAATCATGAAAAGACAATGCTTGATTGAAGTAACCTCTCGGATAGAATAAATACAAACTAATGATTACTTCATAGATAAACTGAAACAATGTATAATATAACAACATGAAACAATTAATAATATATACAGAATATAAAAGAAAAAATAAAAGTAAATTTTCCCACAACACTACAATGGGCACGTGAGCATCAGAACTGGACCACAGAGCAATGGAAGAAGGTGGCCTGGTCTGATGAATCACGAGTTCAAGGTGTTGACTTGGCCTCCAAATTCCCCAGATCTCAATCCAATCGAGCGTCTGTGGGATGTGCTGGACAAACAAGTCCGATCCATGGAGGCCCCACCTCGCAACTTACAGGACTTAAAGGATCTGCTGCTAACGTCTTGGTGCCAGATACCACAGCACACCTTCAGAGGTCTAGTGGAGTCCATGCCTCGACGGGTCAGGGCTGTTTTATATATATATATACACACACACAACGTGAAAATATGTGAGATGTATGCTTGGAAGAAGAATAGAACAACAAACTAAAATATGTGACATCATATAGTGAAAACGTTGAAATGTCAAAGGACCGGACACATTGCAAGAAAAACAGATCAAAGATGGACAAAGGAAGCTATCGAATGAATCCCAAGATTAAAAAAATACCTAGAAAAAAATGGGAAAATGAAATAATAAACTTTTCATATATACTTTGCTGTAGATTAAAGCAAGTGGCCTTCATAAAGGCAAATTAAGGTTAATGATGATGATGAAAATGCTGATGATTTTGAAATATGTGTATATGTATATATGTATGCATAGTAAATTATAATGCTAATGACAGGTAGCATCATCATGTAACAAATCTAAGCCCCACATAATTTCTAAGGGGGAAAAACCTTGATAATGGTTCACACATTATTTTCTGGCTTGAGATTTCCTTTTCTGGAGTATACACACACTTCAAAAATATCAAAATGAATTACATAGTCCTGACACAAATCCTTCATTTTAAAACCTCTAGGCTACTCATGGTTGAGGCTAGAAATAAATTACTAAATCCCTCTTGAAATGTAAAGATTCAGACGAATTAAACCAATCCAAACGAGCCATGCTTGATTAAGTGTCATTAAGATTGATTGATTGTTTGATTGATGGATGGATTTCACAGCAACATTCAATTGAACAAGTCAAATTTGGTGATATCCTGCTTTAGGATTATTGAACATTGATCTTTGTATGTATATATGTAAGTTTATTTGAATATAAACACATTGTGAATCTATTTGCAAGCAAAGAAGAAAGCTATTTGCATAACTGCAAAGTTACATTCTCTGTGACTAAATGGTTTTGTCTCAGTTTAGTGATATTACTAGATCTTTTGTTTTACTTAAAATAACGCATACAGTATTAACTTATGATGTTGTGCTCGGGAAAGCTGGCTGAAAGACAATTTCCATGGCACTCAGAGACAAAAAATTAAAGAATAGAAGAAGAAAGAAAAAAGATAACATTTAGAAATGTGTGTGGGAGTTATACAATGTAATCTGCTATGCTACCAGAGGGTTTGGTACACACACACACACACACACAAAATAGGTCTTTGAAAATGTTAAAAAACACATTTTTTTAAATAGGACACCAATGGATTTCATAAGGTCACTGTGACATTTCACCATGGTGTCAAATGAAACTCAGTGGTCAACGTCAAAAAGACACACAGTAGTGAAAGTAAATACATTACTCTTTTTCTCTTTCTTTCTTTTCAGTTTTTCAGCAACGAGGTTACAATGTAGCAAATCAAAAAATCATATTCTATTCTGTATGAGTCATGCTGTTCTTTGAAAGAGGGACTCTCAATCTACTGAATAATATTAAATAAGTCGTTTGTAAAAATATTAAGTAGTAGTTTATCAGTCATCCATGTTCAAGGGCATAAAGTGTGATTTAGACTTGTTTGTTTCATTGCAAGATTGCTCACAAATGTCTGTGCAGCCTTCCCCCTTCCCTTCCTGCAACAGCATGTTTTGTTGTTCATGTTGTTGTTTTTATGTAACATAAGATATACAGTTTCTTTTCAAACATCCTTCCCCTCCCACTATTTGTTTTCTCGGTGCCCAAAGAATGGCACAGAATCTGGCAGCTGTTCATTTTGCTGTAGCTCTTCAGCGTGTAACTCTGATAGATGCTTTATATTGATGGGACCTTCATATTTTTGTTATTGTTTGTTAGAAAGGTTTCAATGAAGAAGTTTAAACTTAAATGGATTAAATTCTACTTAATGAATATGAGTAGTATCCCAGCAGCACATTTCCCTCAAAGGAGGATCACTTGTATACCATGCATGGTAACGGCAACCTCTCGTCTATATTCTGTTTGCTGCTAACAAACAAAGTGACGGATGAATCTTCACCAAAGGTCATGTGATGTTTCTTCCAATGTTTTGCTTACCTCTGGTCTGCCTCTTGCCTGTGTTTCCAAAACCAGTTTTTAAGGATCTGCTATTTTTCACTTGAGGGCAAAGCAGACTGTTTGAAAGAGATGTCGTTTGTGTATACATGAAAAATAATCTTATTAGCCTGGGCTGTTTTCGTGAGTCTCAGGAGCTGCAAAATATTTATTTATTTATTTATTTATTTTGACATGGAGCCTCCAGCTGTTGGCTCTGTGAACTTCAGCTATGAGAGTCAGCTTTGTGAATCTAGCAGGGCACGTTGCATGCACGTAGCCTCTGCTCAGTACGGTGAGGACTTCCATCTCCTTGGATAATCTGAGATTGATGTTTCGAGTTAAAAAAAAACTTGTATTATTTCATGTTGTGCTTGTATTTTGTGCTGCATACGTTATTTGTTTAGTGTTCATGAAATGCAGGGCTGCTGTGCTAGTAGACTACCTTTGCATCCAATCCACCTTTCCTGAATGAAGCTGTAATCTGCAAATAGACAGAGTGGTCCTGCTTGGCGTCCTGTTTATTTCAGGTTTGATTTTAAAATACTCCCTCAGCTTTTAAAAATTCTCCATGGACCATGTTATTGGTCTGGACTGGTATCCAAGTCACACCCCCCTACAGGCACTTTGTACAACTGACACTAGACTCCAGAGTCAAATCTACATTTACGTAATGAATTTAATGCGGGGGCAGAATTTTTGTGTACAGTGCTTCCCGTTTGTGGAGCTCCTTCCCAAATTAATGGAGAAATTAAACCTCAGTGACTCCTTTTTAGCTTTCAAATTAATACATGCTGTATAATGGACCATTTCTGGGCTGTTATTTTTGTACAGTGCCTCGAGGAAGAGTTTGTGTAAAAATAAGAAAACCTGTATTCTATTCAGTACAGTCAATGTAGCCCTGTAGAGATATACAAAACCTTTGGGACATCAAACACACACAGCAATACAATCACAGTCAATTAGGTTAACAAATATAAACAATAGGAATTTATTAAATGTATAAAATTCAGAGACCCAAAATATATGTTAGATGGTCAGATTGTAGATCATCCACCAGGTTTCATCCTATCCATCAGACAGGATTTGTTTGTAGAAGGACAGTCTTTTTTCACTGTCCTGTAAATAAATCTTCCACTTTCACACATCTTGAACATGGACTTTGAATCCTCTTTAGTTCCAAGACAAAGACAAATACTGCAGTGGAGAAAAGTAATGGTAGGAAAGACCTAGACTCCAAGAAATAAGAAGCATGGAGCAGTCATTTGTTCTAACAAGTTGACGTCTGTGTGGTTAAGTGGAGTAAATATATGATTCATCAAAAATAGTTCAGAGAATTAGGGATGTCTGAATGCCTTTTTGGCTCCACACTAAAACAAATTTGTTATGCAGATGCCCATCTGTCAAAATAACTCTTAGCACCTACTGAGCATACTAGAGAGAGTGAAAAGAAAAGGTCATTATTAAAATAGCCTGTCTATAATCTTCAATCTGTATTTTTTATTTTATAATTTAAATATTTGATTTCTTGTTTGTTTTTGATCCACCAAAATGCTTCACTTCATTTTCCATAGGCTTGTTGTGTCCACCCTGAGGAAAGGTTGCATGAGACAGGCACTATTTTGGGGGGAAATTGCACTGCAGTTTACAAATCTTTTTTTCTTTCTTCTTCCCTCAAACGTATATGCATAATGTAGCTCATATTTATTCTTTAATATTTAATCTTCCAATTATTTTATCATAGTGGTCTTCTAGGTCTTTTTCAATTCTTGCAATCCATTCGATAGCTTCCTTTGTCCATCTTTGAGCTGTTCTTCTTGCAATGTGTCCGGCCCACTGCCATTTTAGCATTTTCTCTTTTTCAGTGATGTCACATTCTTCTTGTTATTCCAGACATACATCTCTCCATGCTTCTTTGTGTTGGGCACAGTTTCTGTAACATTTTAGCTTTTAGTAATAGAGTGAGAGAGAGAGATTCTGCTATTGCCAGGTTGGGTTGTTTCAGGGGATTCTGGGTACTCTGCTTCTATGGCATCCACTCAGATTTCTGTCAGTTATTCCTCCTCCCGATGGGATATGTTGGCTTTCCTCTCTCTTGTTGTCTGTGTCTCTACTAAATGCCTTTGCTTCTAGGTAAATGGGAGGAATAAAATCTTTAGATTTCCAATCGTGACATTGCTCCCCTGATCCGTGCCGTGCATTCTCCCGCACGGCACAGCTGCTGCTCTCTCTTCACCAGTGGTATTGTGAATGTGAGGGCTTTCCCCTAAGGTAGCCGTGATCCCAAACCCAATATTATGTCTTCCAAAGGGCGCAGCTGGCTATCTGTCTCCGGTAATTCCTCAGTGAACTGCAGCTCTAGGAGTCTGTCACAGTGAGAACAGGCAGTCCATGTGACATTGTTTAAAGGCAGGTGAGAATGTCCTCAGGGTCAATTCGATAATTGATTGCCAATGTATTTTCATCACATTTAAAAGCTCACCTGGGCGGATATTCTATAAGTTAATACGTCATTGGAGCATGGTGTCTTATTGTATAAGACATGCCAATCTCGTGCAGTTTGGTTCTGGCTACACAAACTGTGGGAAATAACATTGTATATAATAAGACATACCCTTAACACAATGTATTCAATTATTATGAATCAAACATGTAAGAATAAGTCGCACAAATATCTTTATAGTGAAACAAATCTTAAACAAAAAATATTTTGATTCAGGATTTTATGTGTTTTCCTGTGACACTTGCACCACTAGCATCTAAGGGTCCTGAAACGCTGTGGGTAACTGAAGAATGTTTAAAGATCGATAATTCTCTGCACGAGATGACATTTATACACAAGATAAGAGTTATACAAATGTTTGGCAATGCTGCTCTGTGATTGGCTGGTTTCTCATATGTGATCAATAATGCCCCTATGGACATTTTGGATGAAGAGGTTTATATATATATATATATATATATATATATATATATATATATATATATATACACACTCCTATAAAGGATTATTAGGAACACCTGTTCAATTTCTCATTAATGCAATTTTCTAATCAACCAATCACATGGCAGTTGCTTCAATGCATTTAGGGGTGTGGTTCTGGTCAAGACAATCTCCTGAACTCCAAACTGAATGTCTGAATGGGAAAGGAAGGTGATTTAAGCAATTTTGAGCGTGGCATGGTTGTTGGTGCCAGACGGGCCGGTCTGAGTATTTCACAATCTGCTCAGTTACTGGGATTTTCACGCACAACCATTTCTAGGGTTTACAAAGAATGGTGTGAAAAGGGAAAAACATCCAGTATGCGGCAGTCCTGTGGGCGAAAATGCCTTGTTGATGCTAGAGGTCAGAGGAGAATGGGCCGACTGATTCAAGCTGATAGAAGAGAAACTTTGACTGAAATAACGACTCGTTACAACCCAGGTATGCAGCAAAGCATTTGTGAAGCCACAACACGTACAACCTTGAGGCGGATGGGCTACAACAGCAGAAGACCCCACCGGGTACCACTCATCTCCACTACAAATAGTAAAAAGAGGCTACAATTTGCACAAGCTCACCAAAATTGGACAGTTGAAGACAGGAAAAATGTTGCCTGGTCTGATGAGTCTCGATTTCTGTTGAGACATTCAGATGGTAGAGTCAGAGTTTGGCGTAAACAGAATGAGAACATGGATCCATCATGCCTTGTTACCACTGTGCAGGCTGGTGGTGGTGGTGTAATGGTGTGGGGGATGTTTTCTTGGCACACTTTAGGCCCCTCAGTGCCAATTGGGCATCGTTTAAATGCCACGGCCTACCTGAGCATTGTTTCTGACCATGTCCATCCCTTTATGACCACCATGTACCCATCCTATGATGGCTACTTCCAGCAGGATAATGCACCATGTCACAAAGGTCGAATCATTTCAAATTGGTTTCTTGAACATGACAATGAGTTCACTGTACTAAACTGGCCCCCACAGTCACCAGATCTCAACCCAATAGAGCATCTTTGGGATGTGGTGGAACGGGAGCTTCGTGCCCTGGATGTGCATCCCACAAATCTCCATCAACTGCAAGATGCTTTCCTATCAATATGGCCCAGCATTTCTAAAGAATGCTTTCAGCACCTTGTTGAATCAATGCTACGTAGAATTAAGGCAGTTCTGAAGGCGAAAGGGGGTCAAACACAGTATTAGTATGGTGTTCCTAATAATCCTTTAGGTGAGTGTGTATATATATATATATATATATATGTCATGATGCATTACTAAGGGTTAATAGCAGTAATGATTATTAATTTCACTACCCATAATGCAGTTCATTTTCATAATGCATTTTCTTATTAAAGAGAAGCTACAATTAAGATTAATATATTTAGCCTCTACCAAACTAAGACTGTCACTTAGAGTTTGTGGAATTCCTTGACATAAAGATGGGAAAGGGTGGGCCTATTGAAAAGTGACAGTGTGTTTGCACAGAAATGCTTATGTATGACATTCCTGATTAATACGCTACAGTCTTAAATAAAAATCAGAAAGCTTTGCATTTTATTTCTCAGATATTGAGATTATAATTCACAGAATATAATTGTTCTCATGCAAGGAGCTCAAGTGGGGCACAGATGTATATTGCTAAATCTGACGTATTAACATAATGAGATTTTTTTGTCTCCTATCTTATTGATCAGAGATAAGAGAAATTTGAGTAGAAGAGAACTATTTGTAGATGCTCTAGAAAATGAAAATTGCATGTGTGGATAATGCAATTCGTAATGTCAGTGTTACGTGTTGTAAAATTAATTGCTCAAGTCTTCTGTAACTTATGTCTACAGTATTTTGAGATTTCAAATGCATTTTTCCCTGACTAATATTCTAAAACCCAATTTTGTTCTGATCTTACAAAACTGCTTTCATGTTATTGCACTAACCATGCATTCTTGGTCAACTGAAACTTATTTTTTAAGTGAATGTCTATTGTACTGTAGACTATGAAAAGGGGGAAAGTAGTAAAAGTTAAAGAATATGTTATGTATGAATATGTATTTTAGTTATTTCAAATAGTATTACCACTACTACAGCTATTATTAGTATTATGTGTTGTTAGTAGTTTGGTTATTATAAATGTATTAACTACAATTAATAATAATTATACAGTTATTAACCACAATTAATTGTGTTATTATTGTGTAATTAATGTGTTTCCCTTTTCCTGTTAAATTATGTCAAGTTTGGTTCAGTGTCTGTGTGAAGGCTAACCTTATGGACTTTAACCACCAGTATATATGCTCATATATGTAGGTGTAACGCAGCGATGTAACCTCTCTGTGACATCAGCAGGGTGTATAAAACTCTCATTACACTGGTCTTTTGGCGTAGCACCTTTATATTCTAGTGGGTGGGGCTGTGGGGATTAGTGCGCTCGGAGGAGTCCCTGTGTTGGCATGGTTTGAATCCCAAGTGGGGGGGCTCCAACCTGCACACATTACATAGAAACTAACTACACAATCACAAATAGACAATAGCACACGCATAGGTTTATGTAAAAAAGAATAATGAGAGAAATATATATAAATTAAGTCTTAAAAGCTAACCTGTTCTAGTAGACTGTGTTCAGCCAAAGTGGAGGGCAATATTACATAAATGTATGTTTATAGGATAACAGTTTTGTATAAAAGTAGTTAAGAGCTTCATGGGATAGTAACTCGATATATAACTTCTATGCATAGAATAAATGCAGCAGCCCAGGAGTCCGACCTCTCATGACCCCAGATTTTCCACTACAGAAGAAAATGTTCAAAAGATTTCTCTCTTCGAAAATGATTTCTGTATAATTAGCCTTGCACTGCTCTTATCTGAGTTTGCAGAAAGAAATTGGTTCGCAATGTTGCCAAGTCAAGATAATGCAGTTTGTGACATAAGCCAGCTTTAACTGTTTTAACTGTGGTCTCCTATTACAAAATGTTTTTGTTTTTGTTTTAATTTTTTTACATATTTACTTGTGTGTGTGTGGTGTGTGTGTGTGGATGTTATGTACTGTAGCACCAAAACCAGATCCATACAGTAACATTCCACCCATAATCAATCATTTTCTACACCATGGGTACATTCAGCTTTAAAACTACACTGACATATATACTAATTTAGCTTTTAGGCCAAGGTAAAATAAAGTGAAATTACACCTAGGTACAATTATAGAAGCCACACTAAAGAGCTGGGGCTTCAGACAGGTAGAAACGCATCTTGAAATGTGTTACCTAAACTATTCCTGCTGGGTCTAAACAGCTGTAGTGGCTCATATCCCTGACAACACAGCCATAAAAACTTCACATCACAGTTTTATTGTGTGTAGTAAACAAAAGTGGGCATTATGGTAATTATTTCAGGTGAGAAAGATATTAAAAACACATTAGCCATATGTCATTACATATGGAATATATGGAGATACCGGCTTTTTAGTATGTTTGCTGTTTTTTACATATTTGACCAGTTCCTGGTATTTAGTGTGACTATTAATAATGACATGCCTCTGTACATGCTGCCTGCAGTCTCTCATTCTATGACTAAAGAATTCCTTTAGTATCGCAAATGTAGTTTTAGCAGCAAAGTGTTTTCTAAGCGGCACTCTCTGACCCACCAAAGGATGTTAATGGATGGGAGACGTGCATGTGTCATTGTTCATGAATAGCTTGGTAAGTCATGTGTAGCATTAATAAACCATGGGAGAAATTAAGAAACCATGGAATTGATACAATGGATGATCAATCATTAGAAGCTTTTTGTATCGAAAGCTCTGCTGACAAAAAACGACCACATGCATTAAAATGTATATATTTTAAAATCAATACTACACCAGCTGTTACACCAACACCATATTAAAAAATGAACAGTCAAGCCACAGGGTGAACCATTTGTACATATGCATACCTGAATTGTTTTCACTGCTCAACAGCACATGACAAATGGAGTCTCTCGGACACACTGGCTGCTCTTGGTGCACTGATGCTGCTGCATTTGCACCTATTTGACAGAAAATTACTTCCTGTGACCACTTCTAAACAACTGTGCAATGCTCTGGAGCAACATAATAAATATAATGACTACAAACATTAGGCAAACTGAAGCAGATCTGCTTGCATAGCAACATTTTATCCAGTTCTCCTTTTTCAAAAAAGAATACAGCCATCAGTCACACTACTTTGAAACTTGATTTTGTCAGCCCTGAGCTAAACAAGGCTGAGTCATCACTATACTCAGACCAGGGGTTGCAGTGTTATTGAGCTACCTGTTGAAATTGTGCATGTGATCTGATTCCTGACCTATTCCACACACAGAGGGGGTTGCATTTTACTGCAACTTTGTTAGATCAGCTTGGGCTTGTTGTGAAGTACTATCAGGTCTGCTCTTTGGATAGACACCCTCTGTTCAGTTTAAAGTAAGTAAAGTTTAAGTCAGAATATCTCCTCAACAGTGGTATAAATCAACTCAATCATTGCATTACTTGTCCAGTTTGTATTTCTCTTAATAGAGTATATTACCACCAAGCAGTTAGACACTTGTCAACCATTCACTTATATATATATATATATATATATTTATATATATATATATATACACTCACCTAAAGGATTATTAGGAACACCATACTAATACTGTGTTTGACCCCCTTTCGCCTTCAGAACTGCCTTAATTCTACGTGGCATTGATTCAACAAGGTGCTGAAAGCATTCTTTAGAAATGTTGGCCCATATTGATAGTATAGCATCTTGCAGTTGATGGAGATTTGTGGGATGCACATCCAGGGCACGAAGCTCCCGTTCCACCACATCCCAAAGATGCTCTATTGGGTTGAGATCTGGTGACTGTGGGGGCCAGTTTGGTACAGTGAACTCATTGTCATGTTCAAGAAACCAATTTGAAATGATTCGACCTTTCGGACATGGTGCATTATCCTGCTGGAAGTAGCCATCAGAGGATGGGTACATGGTGGTCATAAAGGGATGGACATGGTCAGAAACAATGCTCAGGTAGGCCGTGGCATTTAAACGATGCCCAATTGGCACTAAGGGGCCTAAAGTGTGCCAAGAAAACATCCCCCACACCATTACACCACCACCACCAGCCTGCACAGTGGTAACAAGGCATGATGGATCCATGTTCTCATTCTGTTTACGCCAAATTCTGACTCTACCATCTGAATGTCTCAACAGAAATCGAGACTCATCAGACCAGGCAACATTTTTCCAGTCTTCAACTGTCCAATTTTGGTGAGCTTGTGCAAATTGTAGCCTCTTTTTCCTATTTGTAGTGGAGATGAGTGGTACCCGGTGGGGTCTTCTGCTGTTGTAGCCCATCCGCCTTAAGGTTGTACGTGTTGTGGCTTCACAAATGCTTTGCTGCATACCTCGGTTGTAACGAGTGGTTATTTCAGTCAAAGTTGCTCTTCTATCAGCTTGAATCAGTCGGCCCATTCTCCTCTGACCTCTAGCATCAACAAGGCATTTTCGCCCACAGGACTGCCGCATACTGGATGTTTTTCCCTTTTCACACCATTCTTTGTAAACCCTAGAAGTGGTTGTGCGTGAAAATCCCAGTAACTGAGCAGATTGTGAAATACTCAGACCGGCCCGTCTGGCACCAACAACCATGCCACGCTCAAAATTGCTTAAATCACCTTTCTTTCCCATTCAGACATTCAGTTTGGAGTTCAGGAGATTGTCTTGACCAGGACCACACCCCTAAATGCATTGAAGCAACTGCCATGTGATTGGTTGGTTAGATAATTGCATTAATGAGAAATTGAAAAGGTGTTCCTAATAATAATCCTTTAGGTGAGTATATATATATATATATATATATATATATATATATATATATATATATATAAAAGCCATCTGTAGTCCTTTTAAAGAAATTGGACAGAAGTGTATTCAAAGTAACATTGAGAACGTGTAACCTAAGGGTGTGTGTCACAGAGAGAAAGGAGGAACAGGCAGCTTTAATGTGCTAGACAGTGCTTTCACCCGATGCCTTTGGGATGCTCACTTTGTATCTGAATAGTGTCGGAAGTAGGTTTGACAATGCTGTGCACATTTATGGAACAGCCTTGTGGAAACGTCCCTCAGAGCGTTGGCTCCCACCGTGTTCCTGGCTGAAATGACAAGGAGGAAGAGAATTCATGTTACAGTTGTGTTCAATGTACAGTGTCTGTGTACTGCACGAAATATATTTTGAAATGAGGTTGGGTCATTTACGTGCAGCTCATTGTGTGTCATTAGTGTATCACCAGACCCGGGTTAAGACAATTTGTGGCCCCAAGCTATGAACAGTTTGACGCCCCTCTTTCCCTCTTTACACAGAAAAAATAAAGAAACAAAATGCAGATGACTTGAGGCTGGGTGTACAGTTACAGCGATGAAAGCCTGTAGCCTACTGGTAGACCAAGGGCAACGGCATGAAAGACACAACCATAAATCATGTATAAACAGTACAGGCGGTGCCGTGGCACTTTATCACACTTTAAGCCAGCAACAACCAATACGACCACAAAACTAGTGCTGACAGATAGCAATAGCATCCCCGCACTGACAACAACACTGTAACATGATTAGATCATTACACACACACGTACATGCAGGACCAACAAATGACAGCAACTCAGACATTTGTTTGCATGCGTGTAGTGCAGTTTTTCACAGTTCTGTGCAGATCTTCAGAATCCCAGCGATCCAACTGCAAAAATGTGCGCTACACGAGCACAACAATAAATCTAAAAATTTGAGATTCTTGTGAGGTCAATGTAAAGCATTAAAAATATCCGACTTACTGATGTTATGTTAGTGGATCATATTCCTGCTTTTCTTTGAAGCAAACTCACTGATTGATAAGGGTGAAGTCCCTCTGACACACCAGATCATGTTCCATTGACATCAGAGTCAAGTGGATAAGCTGCAGTTTACTCATTGAGGCCCTGATCAAACATTATGGAAAACAGTATGGTGTTCCTTATACTTAAGTTCAATAAACATATTCCGTGGTGACTGGGCAGTGCAGAAACAACCAGGAAAATGGTGTACTAATATTTCACGGTTTCACAATGAAGATCATACAGCCGATCCCTGCTTGCACAGCTTTCCAAACTCAAGTATTACGTCCATCTTTTTCTTTAAAGTAATCCTAACCTGTCCTATGGCTCTCTGGGCTGTCACTTTGCTTAGTCCCGCCCTCAAGCAGAGGTAAATGACCCAATCAGTGAAGAGAGGTTTTGGAAACCATCTCTCTTAGGACAGAACTATCTGATACATCTGATTGGTTACTTGCCTTTATGAGGCATGGCAAACATGGCATGACATTAGTTTTGAAAAGTTTGTAATCTTGGAGATGGTGCGGCACCACATCTTCCCATTTTTGTAGACCCACGCAACGTCAATTAGAAGTGATAACATTGCAAGAAATGTTCTATAGGTGTTGATAGTAATGTACTCTCGCGATGGCACAATAGGTATGGGTGTATTTCCAGTACCAACATTATAATTAACATTTGTACTTCCCTCACTGAAGCCTCCTGGTGGTGAGAGGCCATAGGCTGCAGCCTATGTAGCCTATGCAGTTAACATGGCCCAGTGTATCATTGTAGAGTACCTTTTAAGTAAACTTTTAATGCAGTTTCAATTTACAAAAGAGATGCCAGCTATGGCTGCAGAAAATATTAGGTAAAATCGTTACCAATGTTTTTAAATCTATGAACTATGCTGTTTTTTTTTTAATGTTTAGTTTACTACTGGGTATGATTTCCCCATTGTTAGTAACATCATCCTTTTGTGATCAATACCTAAATATACTTGAATAAATGGGGTTATTCTCGAAACTCAATGCCAACATTTAAATGAAAATGTTGTACATAAAATATGGTGGGTTTTTTCAAAGGGCAAATAGTGGATACTATTTATTTTGCTTTTTTCCTGAAATATTACAATGATGTAGCCTAGATATTTCTCAATGAGCTTCAACCTTGACTAAACTTGTTAAATTTTGAAAAGAATTTAAATGTTCTGTTTAACTAAATATACTGTGTATGTGTATATGGGTCATTCTCACAAAACATGTACCACTGAGGGTGATCACCAACTTGGAAATATAAAAAAAAAAACATCTTAACATACATTGTTAATATGCATACAAAATGAAGAAATAAATATGATAGTTTCAACAGTGAAATCCATACCATTTTCATGTAATTAATGATTTGATCATGAAAAGTTGCAGTTTTTTTGTCACCATTGTGTCACATGCTTTTTAGTAATCACAAATTAGTTTATTTGTTTTCATAAAAATGGCTTAGAATTATTGTCTGTGATAGTTATTTACTATTTTATTCCTACGTCGAGTTTGAAACACAATGTATTTATGCACACATTATTTTTCCCCATCGCAGTGTTAACTAGAAACATGATATATTATAAGATGCATATAACCACACAAATATAGGGTACACATTTGGATGAGAATGCGTACAGTGTTATGCAGTAATTAAAAATATTTGTTTATGCAAACGCAGTGTCGCCAAATCATGTTTAATTGGGATGTGAAAGGGATTTATTTTCTTGCACTAGGTATCCAATAAGAGCAGTTATTCTGCATTTATAAATAACATACTGTTGGTGGAAAAATTACAGTTTCTAAATTTAGAAGTGTCTGCCGTGTAAAGAGCCATTTTGTCCATGATGTCTCATTTGTGATTCAGAGACTTCAGACAGCAAACAATATGTGAATGTAAGGTAATTTAAGGAGGTTTTCAGTGGCGATGAGTCTTGTCATATTGAATACAATCTAATTACAATTAAAATGTTTTTGTTTGTGTGCTTATTTTATGTTTGTTGCAGGTCGCATTTGTGTTGGGCAGATTTCCGTGGTTCTGCACAGAGCTATATGGCAAGCCAAATTATCATTTAGAGATATCTCTAAATGCATTTAAAGATATCTTCAAATATTTCAAGATATCTCTAAATCATTTAAAGATATCTATAAATGATTTAGAGATATCTTCAAACGATTTAGAGATATCTAAATAAGGTGCTTTTTAAAGATATCTCTAAATGATTTGCAGATATATCTAAATGATCTGAAGATATCTCTAAATCATTTAAAGATATCTGCAAATCATTTAAAGATATCTGCAAATCATTTAGAGATATCTTCAAATGACTTCCTGTTCATTTAGGGATATCTGCAAATCATTTAGAGATATCTTCAAATGACTTCCTGTATTTTGGCTGAGATTATCTCTTCCTTATTCAGTTACATAGAAATGAATGAACAAGTTAACAGGAAGTGATAATCTTGTGCTACATACAGGAAGTCATTTGAAGATATCTCTAAATGATTTGTTTTATTTATTTTTATTTTGATCATAGCTCCATGTCATTTATATATCAGAATTTTGTGGTCTTGTGACAAAAAGAAAAGTTTTTCTACCTGCAGTTTTTTTTTTCACATCACATCTATAATTAAACTGTTTCTGGTAGAATGACACCACAGCTTGACTGACACCACAGTAAAATGTCTGTATCTATTTTCTTATTGCCAATCAGATAATAGGATATCAGGCTAGAGATGTGAAATGTCAGATAATGAGGGAAGCACTGACAGTTCATATGGAGGTCTCTCAGAGTACCTCAAGGCATTTATCAGTAACAAGAGTGTAGAATCCCACCCAAAAATAAAGAAATACATACAAATCTGATAAGTCTGATTAACTTTATTTTCAGCCAAAACACTATGAGGTAAATTGCTGAATGATGGCCTAATATACCAAAAAAAGTAGAGCCCTCTCAACTGAAATGATTGAGAGCTCCCTGGAGAGGAGAGAGAGTGAAGAAATGGAGTGAAGCAATGCAGGTGGAGAATCAAATCCGTTTTGGAAGCAGCATGTAAGGCAATCACGAAAGCAAATAATGGGTCTGCGCTCAGGCTGGAAGTCAAGTCAAGGGTATTAATCTGCTCACAATATATAGAACATCTCATCCTTTCCCTTCTTAGCGGTAGCTCTATCTGAATTCATGTCAGTCCTCCCGAAGTTCCCATTGCATCCGCCAATTATTTTGTTTCCCTACCTCATTCCATTCTTACTTAATGCATTTTGTAATCTTATCTTTGTTTTTTTCTCCATGATTATTGCGGAGTGGGGGGGGGAATTCTGACAGACTCATACTATCGCTCTGTTAAATTGCACCTGGGAGTAATAGGAAGTGAAAAAGTGAGAAGGAAACTAAATGCTCTGATCCAAGACTCTGCAAATCATGACAGCATAATTGGCTTGGACACAAAATGAGGCCTAAAACAAGCATAATAAAACCCCTTATTGCCTTGAGTGAAATTTAACACAGTTATTGGTTTTATAATGTTTTTGTCATTTTTTTCTCAATTCTGAAAATGGAGTACTTATTTAGCTGGGTGTAATGACCAAGTGAATCCCCCACACCCTGCATGAATGATGATGAGCTTAGTGTTAATGGTTGTCCTTGTTTTCTATAGAAGCAAATAAACACAAATGACCCACTTCAAGGATTTACTCCTGAACATGTTTCCAATCTTTTCTCAGTCACTGTAGCTAAAATGCAGCCATTAAGATGTTATAGAGTAAAGGCCTTGAGCATTCCAGTTGTTTTCTTAAACAGCTCTTTTGTAAATATTTCTCTAGTAGGCTTAGGATATTTATAAACTACTTAAACTCGTAGAATTTCCAATTAACATGAAATTATTCTGTTTTTTGATAAAAACATAATTTAATATATGTTACGGAAAAAAGTCTATATTTACTATATTTGCTATATTTATATAGCAACTATATTTAAAGATGGTTGTGCTTTTGATTGTTGCTGTAGGAAAGGGTGTTGGGGAATGAATTTGACTTACATGTAAATATATGTATCTAGTAGAACACCAGAGAATTTAGAAAAGTGCCATTTCTAAAGAACACTCAGGACAGACTGGAGAGGGTCAAGCAAAGAGTGCTCAGTTAAAAAGGCTGAGAGCTCAGCTTACTCAAGAGCTTTGATGAGAAAAGTTTCAGTGTGACAATTCTAAAGGGGAGGAATAGTCAAGAGAATCCTTCACTTGCAGACAGATAATGGGAGTGTTTATGATCCATCGCTACATTATCATTAAGGTGTCTGAACGCTTTATTTATGTTTTTATTTTGCAATATTTCACTCCCCCCCCCCCCCCCCCGTTTCATCCTCTGTGTGGTACTAGAAGTTCAGTACTTTCCTTCTTTCCCCCCCTTCCTTTTTTGGTTTAAAAATCATCACTGGGAGGTGAAATTAGTCTTTTTCTACAACAAATCTACATGAGAGGGAATAAAAAGGATTTAAAATAGAGGACTGATGATATGCAAGACTTTCACATACTGAAATTTAAACATAATTGTTTGAACTGCCACTTTCTCTGATTCTTTTTGACTTGAGCTAATGGAATGAGAATGGTTTTTGAATAGATCAGGCCTATCCTAATTTCCCATTGTCACAATCCTTTATTAGACAAAGGTGACCTTCACTACTCCAGTAAATGCTTTATTATACTCTTAATTTTGCCTTCAGCAGATAACCAGTACTGTGCCATTTGCAAAACAGAGCTTTGTGAGGAAAATGTAATTCCTTTAGGTCACATGGACATTGCCCAAGGGTTCTGCAAGACATTTAGCACTATCAGTGAAGGATTTCAGTGCAGTATATTACCAACATCCATCCAATTATGAATCCTATCTATGTACACAGATCTATTTGAAAGATACTTGAAGAATTAAAAAGAGAAATTTAATACAAATTGCCAAAAGAGAAATCTTTCAGTTCACAGCAACATTTTTATCCTATTTTTCAATTAGGGAAGCTGTCATGATTAATTGCTTTCCTACTGTCCTGTTAGTTAATTATTATTATTATTATTATTATTATTATTATTATTATTATTATTATTATTATTATTATTATTATTATTATTATTTATTTTATTTTTTTAAGAAAAATGTTTCAGAAGAGTTCTTTGAAGAAACACTTTTTTTAACGTAGTAAAAAAGGCCAATAATAACATTGGCCTAACATATTGTACTATAGAATTTATACAGTATTCACATTTATAGACGCATGCACACACAGAGATATATAAATCAACTCTCTATACATATAAATCAGAGACCAAACTGTGTATATACAGTAGCAGGACAACATGGTCAGTTTCTATAATCTGTTTTGTTTTATTACGGAGTATTTTTCTACAAGTGGACATTGGCAAGTGAAAGTAATCTAACGATCGATTTCTAATGAGCACAAATATTTGATTAGCATGCAAATCATAAAATGGACATTGTTTTAGCATATTTCTTTAAATGAAAGGATTGTCTCCAAGACTGTAGACACAATGCACAGGAATAAAGCTGCTGGAGAGAACATTAGCATCACATTTTATCACACTTGAAAATCAAGGCACAGTTTTCACAGAAATATTTCCCCATGAACACGTTTTTTGCAGTGGTTGAAGACCATGGAGGTCTAAGCAGAAGTGCCTGTGATCATCATGCCTCTTTCCTCAGTCAAAGACACATTGCGAATCTCTTGTTAATGATAATTATGAAGATTCTTCCCACGATATTCTCACCTCTACTGACATTAATTAGCATAATATTATCTGTCTCTTGAAAATACACTTATTCTTAGTTTTGGCCTCATGGGATGATTATTTTTCACAGCAATTGCTAAATGTGAGTTATATATACTTGTGTGTGTGTGTGTGTTACATATATTATTTTGGGATCTGCAGCAAAAACATTTCATAGATTTCAAACAATCTGATCTGTATACTATGGTTCGTTTGTTTCAATTAGACGGAAGTATAAATAATATTCTCTTTTGGTTTTGATGAAATTGTATCCACTATGATTTAAACAGGTTATTCCGGTGTATGTAAACTCAGGAAATTCCTATAAAGATTTGATTTGTGTGTGTGTGTGCGTGTGTGTGAAAGAGAGAGAATAATTTCCTTCATTTAAGAAAATGTCAAAAAAACATTTCATTTGTTTTTCCCACATCCTTACAGATTATGAATTTTAGTCATTATGGCATAAGGAGTGCCTCTGTAAATATAGGACCTTTAAATATAATTGAATATTAAGCACGTTATGCCTTTTTAAAAGCAGCTGTGACAAGAAACTATTAACTATTAACTATTACATTACAACACTTTTAAACAACAAGTGAGGGTGAAAAAAAGACAAGTCCTGTAGTTTGTTGCCATAATAAGATTATTTAACAGTATATATATTTTTTAATTATGGTAATGATGGGTAAGCTTCCTATCTCTTTAATTAGCAGCAGCTGACTTTGACTAATTAGCAACTACTACTTCCTCCCATAAGTGGATTATTATACGCCCAAAGGGAATTGTACTGTACAAAAAAGCTGCGCTGAAACCGAAATAGCATGATGCATGAAGTATAATTCTCAAAGAAAGAGGGACGTAATCTTCCACTTCAATGTCATACATCATGGAAGCACCTTGATTAGTCATTTGCTACATTCAGCACATGAAAAATGACTGCAGAGCGAGGAAAGTGGGGCGAGGGATTTTATTTCTACATTTATTTATGAGCCGTGAACCCTAATTAAAAATAGGTTCTGATAGTGTGTTTCACAAAAACAGTCAAACAAAATGTGTTCATGAGCTTGGAATATCATTAAATATGTATTTGTTTATTATTAATTAATTAATTAAACATGTTCAACATTCTGCAGGTTGAAAACTAAATAACACAGGAGCAGTGTGTCTAGCGGATACTATACAAGTCTGTCTGGCATTCCTGGACTACATGCAGAGGCTGAAGATGCACCCTGTTCAGCTAAGCTGTCGTTTCTGTTAGATTCTCCATCTAAAAGAAATATGTTACAACTTTTGTTACAACAAATAAAAGGAAGACGCATATCTTTGGGCCAGCAGTGTGGATTGTGGTTAGGCCTTGGGACTTACTGGGGGCTGTGGGATGAACCCGCCATTGTACTCTTAAACAAGCTGTTCAACCCAGATTGTTACCATAAGAGCCCAACTGTATACACATAGGTACCCATATTAGTCACTCTGGACAAAAAAATCAAGCAAAACTATCCTTGACATGGCAGTAGTGACATATCAGCATTGTTTTATTTTCTCTGTGTAAAGCCACATCTTCTCTCTATATGGGTTGCTTTTCTTTCCCTTCTGTAATGTATAGTTCAGAGCCAGTGTCCCATTTAGTTTCTGGAAGCGGTTTTGAAGCGGTGCCAAAGCAAAGATGACTCTTTTTTTTCCCTTTCTTTGTTTTTCTGCCCCCCCCCCCAATCACATCAGTGGAACGTTGAAGGGATGCCACAGAAGGAAACTAAAACAAAGCTGAGCACACAGCTTACCTGTATCAGTGTCAACATGGAGGATGAGCCTCAAATAAAATCTTGTTTACGAGGCCTCTAAACTGATATTCAATGCGATCATAACAGTAGCCAACATTTGAGGGAAGTTCTTAATGAACTTCATTAACCAGCAGCAACTCCTGTATGGAATGTCAAGAAGTGTTTGTTGTTTATAAATCATATTATTATTAGTATTATTATTATTAATAATAATACTAATAATAATAATATTTTTTAACTGGGTTGTAGCTAAATGAAAGGAAACAGTCGCTTTTATATTTTATGTCTCTCCATAAGTGATTTTACAGACATATGCCAAGGATTCATAAGAGCTCTGTAAAGATACCCCTCACATCAGGGCCTACTCTTAACCAGCCTTTATGACATGATTTTGATGTATTATTCCATAGGAATCAATATGACAGGAAACAATATATCTAATAATTATATAATTGTAATAATAATAATAATAATAATAATAATAATAATAATTGGCCCACTGCCACATTTCAAATATTTCAGAATGACTGCAGAGAGGAATTTATTCATTTATTCATCTTACAACCGCAATTAGTAGCTTAGATAAGCATATCCTATTTACATATATCAGAAATAAAAATAAATGCATGAGGAATTTAGCATGTCTCTTCCTCTAAGTATGTATGTAAGGTATGCATATAAATTCATCTCAAAGTAAGGACTATTTTTCGAAATTTATATAAGGCTACAAAGATATGGATGAACACAGATATCAGAATTCAGTGTTTGTTTTAATGCAACTCTGAGGAAATGAAAGTTGAGATAGATGTATTTACAAAGCCATTGATCCAGTGTTGAGTTTACCTTGCTTGTAATTATTTGTTTAAAGGAAAATAGAAAACAGACTTATTTCTTTAAAATAGCTGAAAGTAATGGGTTCATGTAAAAGTCTTTTATTCATTTTACGTTTTTTGATTTGCACAAAAATATTTTATTTGCACCATGTCAAGTAAGAGCTGTGTTTTCAGAAGAATACAATATGAAGGTTCTCAAAATACAATTAAAAACGGAGATTTGTCCTTTAATTTACAACAGTATCTGTGCTCTTTCTATCGGATTGCCTTTTTCTCAGAAATAAATTAACAAAGTAACTGATACTGATACTCATCAGAGGGGAAGAAATATAGACAGATACATCTGTACATTTTAAATGACATGCAAATAGGCCCCAGTTGATAATATGAAATGGGTAATTTAAGAACTCAGTCATGGATATAAAATTTTAATGATAGTGTTGACTTGCTTTAGTAAAATAAAATATAATTTATTATTATTTCACCCTGTATCACAATCCAATTTAATTTAATACAATGTAAATATTGCATTGGTTATAACATTCAGAGAGTCACGTTTTTAAAAAGCAAGCTCATCACTTTCAGAATATTTTCACATTATTACTGGCACAACTTAAATTACCCAAGACCTGTTTAGTGCTCTGGTTACATTCTACAGAAGGTGGATTAATTAATTGTCTGTATGTGGAGAGGGCAACATATCTCTCCAATTAATCATGCTTATAGTGTAGCCTATGGCGCAGATAAATATAAAATTATTTCCCCATTAATTATATTTAATTAACACAAATACATATGTAGATCTTTGTAGATGTCTATTTTCAACAAACCAATGCCAGAACCATTTTTAAAAATCTTACTATTAGAGAAATGTTATTTGTGTGTGTGCACAACACTGCCTTCTAGAAAATGATTCTGAATGTCTATGTAGCAGAGAATATCCACTTTGTTATTTAAATGTTGGTTAGATTTAAAGCATAATTCTAAGATTAGCCTAAAGTATTTACTACTAATGAATGCTTTTCATTCAAGATATGTATAATGTTGTAGCAGAGTTTTGCAGGGCTAAGGGACTCAAAACAAGCCCTCCCAAGCATACAGGTGTCAGACCTGCTTGTAAGCTATGCATTTCCTGATGTTCACCTATTGCTTAATGCAGGCGCTGTACTTTCAGCAAATTCCTCTCAAATTATAATTCCTCCCTGAAAGATTTATTAAAGAAAGGTTGGCTCAAAGTGAGATCCGGAAATATAAAGATAAGTACTAAGGAGTGTTGCATATCCTCTTTCCAATTTTTGAGATCTGCCACAATAAGTCAATTATACCTGCTAAATATCTCTCATCAAGGCACATTTAGGCTCTATGCACAACTGATTATCTGTACACTTTTGGGCCATTAGCTTTGACAGAATCATATGGGACACATTCAAGAAGTAAAATACCAGGAAGTTGAAGGTTTTACCCCTTTCAGAATCCTTAATGGACCATGTGTGTTAGTGTAATTTAAATATAATCTTCTCTACAGGAAGGAACAGAAGCAACAAAACTTATCCAATTCATATTATTAACTTAATTTGTCCTCTGGATTCTCAATCTCACTTAAATATAATACCATATCAACCCAGTTACGGTTCAGAACAATTACATGGTAGCGCCTATTTCCTACCACTAAATCATTTTTCTGTTTTCCTTAATTTTTTTTTTAATGAACATGGAATTTAATATGCATTTCATTCTTTGCCAGATTTGTCACATGTACAGAAGATGATGATTTTTCTTTCTTTTCCCTTATGTGTCTCATGATATCCAAACTAAAACTATTGATTTCGTTAAGTTGCAAAGACAGGGATGGCAGTATTATTCAGGAAGAGTCATTCCAAATTCTAAATTCAATTCCACAGGGTTAAATAGGGTTGTGGGACCTTCAATTCAACACATTACAGGTATTGCTATAGGGCAATATTTAGTTCTTGTTGGCATTGACTCTAATGTATCTAACTTCAGTCTTCAGTTTGGGCATTCAAGTTTTGAAAACAAAAAATGTGTATGCATAAGTTTGTAAATTTCACAAAATGAGACACCATAGGAAGAGTCTGAATACTTTTGCAAGGCAATGCACATACATAAGTATAAAATATTCCTTTCGCATATAACACAACATTTGAATACACCTAAAAAGTTTAAATGTCTCTCTGTAAACTTGGACTCAGACAGAAGGATGAATGATCTTTATGGATTGCCCTGTTAGATGTGAGTCAGGCAGATACAGAGGAGATCAGATGGTAAGGTAATCAATTGAGCAGTAAATTAATCTACCAGGCTCCATGGAACTGTTGATAAAAGATGAGCAATGATGAGTTTTGGAATGTTCTCTGCATATCACTGTGTTTTATTATTAGCAATGCCTCATATCATAGTAGTTACTTTGGAAACATGTTTCAAATAAAATTGAAGAAGTGAATCACTGTAGCATCTGCTGTCACTTTTACATACACATACACATGGTTAAAAAGCTATTCACTCTTAGAACTAAAGTTTTCCATATCAAATCGAATCTGGTTCTATTGTATATAGATTGTGAATCTTTAGAGAGAAGGTATGCAATATTTTTTGAAGTGTTCTATTTGAAGGATGCATTCAAAATACCCCTATACTCTTAATACATTAATTGAGGAAATCACAAAAGTGCATTTGGTGAGGTAGAAGACCCTTCACATAGCCCACCTCCATGTGGAATGAGGAACTTTTTCTTAATTTTAAACTATTTTAACCTAAAATATTTAATGAATAATCTTAAAGAACTCTATTAAAGAAATGTGTTTGCAAACAATCCCTTGAAAAAAACAATATTCAGTAATTCTTGTGGTAATAATCATGCTGATGTTTTTCAAACTGAATTGCTGTTAATGACTAATTTGACACCTGCTGTAATAGCACTGTTACTTTGAGTATAGCAGCCTTCAGAATTAATACCATGGGCCTCCTGTGACCATTGCTTCGCATATTTTACTTGGCCTGGATTACTTTATTATTCTAGCATGTCCGGTTTATTCAGAATTAAATAATATTGAAATACATCCCAGATACACACAAGCAATCCCTTAAACAAATGTTTGGTGTCCTGATGTCTTACAATATATTTGAACGGGCGCCTTTTCATCATAGCAGCTGTGGTTTTGCCAGATCAAATCTGTTTTCCCAGCTGCAGTGCTATCTCAGTTGTTGGACTGTTCCTAGGTATAAGCGACATAAGCGACCGCTTAGGGCCCCCGGCTGCTAGGGGGGTCCTAGTAAAAACGAATACTTAATAAATTCAATATATTTCAATTATTTTCTATAATTGATCAAAGTGATCAGTTTTCAGATTGGATTTTATGTTAGATCATGGAATCAAACATAAGTTATGCTCTAGAAACCTGCAATCAATCTGGTTTTGGTATGGGTTGGATGACAGAAAAAAAGAAAAAACATATTTTAGGATTGCGATGCAACCAAATTATAATGGCGGGAAAAAGACCAAGAACGCACCAAAGCATAAAAATAAACTGAAGAAAGACAAGCACAAAAGAAAGGTATTTTAAATTTAGTGTAGGAGTGAAAGGCTTGAGCTAGTTACAGTTAAAAAAATCACACTGATAATTTAAATATATACTAAACATATTATATTCTAAAATAACTAAAAAGTAAGTGACGTTTTTGTAGAGTGTCATTGGGTATCCTTAAAGATGCTTCTAGATAAATTATTATTATTATTATTATTATTATTATTATTATTATTATTATTGTAGCAACCTAGAATTCTAATGGTCGCTGTTGAAATAAAAAACAAAAGAAACAGAAGTCTTCCAAAACAAACTGGCATTTATTGACCTTTGAGGTACCTTGACTTTCCGCCTATTTCCTTCAGGTTCCAATAAACTGCACACAGGTCAGACTCTCTCATTAACTAACTTCTATGCAACCAGTGTTGCCAGGTCTTCTTCATAATTTCTCCCCAATCCGGTCCTAAAAATCCCCCAAATCACATATTTCACAAAATTTGAAACAAAGTGGGGGCGGTTTGGTGCTGCTGGTGAAGTGAGGTCCGGGAGGTGAGGAGGGGGGTGGCGGGAGTTGGGGGTGCTACTGAGGTGAGTTCCGTGGGGGAAGAAATCACTGTGCCAAACCCCTAAATTCCACCAGGTTGAAGACATTATCCCCCACTTTTACATCCCTCCCCCCTAGGGTTGCACAGGCAGGGTCAGCCTGTGTCCAAGTGCCAGTTAGGAAAGCCCAAAACACAGAACTGCAGATTCCAAAGTGTTCCAGCAACACAAACCTGTTATTATAAGGTAGAGTAATAAAAACTACTGATCTGGAAAAGGGGCATTTGACACCTGGAGCTACACAACTGCAATGTTGGATTTAGAGCTTTACTTCATGCTTCTGAAGCTAAATATGCTCAGCAAATGAATCTCTCATAGGACTAAGGCCACACACCAAAGCTGAGATTTGAGCTCTCATTACAAATTATTTTAAAACATAAGATGAAGGCATGTGTATATCTGTTTGCAACTGAAGCATTTTAAATAAAAATACAATTATATATATATATATATATATATATATATATATATATATATATATTGCTCACATACAATAACAAGACATTTAGTGTTTATTGTAATGTTTTATTTGTAATCAGGGAAAAAGGGAAGTAGGGAAGTGCTGAAGTGCTGAAGTGTTGAGGTGTTGAAGTGCTGAAGTGTTGAAGTGTTCTCTGATTTCACAGCGGCCATTCATTCAGCCTGTTCTCTGCGATTTTGCTGTTCCTGCATCTGGTCTTTTCACAGAAACTGCGTGTGAACATCCTGAGCCGTGCTGTTAGCCGCCGGAAGTCTTTCATTGCCACCATGTGCAGATGGGGGTCCTGCTTCAGTGGCTCGAAGAGATTGACGGACGAGGTGTGGGGGAACATGGGGGGCATCCCCTGGAGCGAGCCCAGGTCCCAGGACCCCTGCACACAGTGGGGGAGCCACTTGCACTCCAGGTGTTTCTCCAGCACACCAAGGGCAATTTGGAGCTGCCTAGATAGCTGCCTCTGCGTCCATTCCCGCGGATCGGGCCATCTGAGCAGCATGTACATCAGGATCATCTTCAGATGGTAGGAGGTCAGGAAGGAGGACACAGGGTCCTCTGGGCTGAGAGACGTTGGCTGGGTGTTGGCGACGGAAAGCTTGTGCAGACATTTTAGGTGGCAGAACTTACTTGGCATCTTCTGAGTCACGTCCCGCAGGAAGTTGCCCTCGTCCACACTGAACCACAGGACCCAGTGCTCTGGAGGCCGCAGCATGGGTCCCTGGGTGACCAGGAAAGCACTGGTGCCCTCCACTCTCACTGCGGGTACCAGGTTCACGTACAGCCTCTGGCCTGAAGGATTCTCCAGTTGCAGTCTGCAGGGACACTCTGCACCCCCGGAAGATAACTTTCATTGTTTTTCTTTGGCCCCAGGCCTTCTTCAGTGCACTTCCCAGCCACTGCAGCACCAAGGCTGGCTCCAGGTGCTCCCCGGGTCCAATCCAGTCCAGGCTGCTATTCAGCTCATAAGGCCTGGGTGGGGAGCGTCCCAAGCCAGGGGATGGCTTGCATCATTATAGCCAAGCTCCACCTGGAAGGAGAGTGTGTGGGGCGGGTTGATGACCACCAACATATCAAAATCCCCCTTATATTAAACATTACGTATGCCTTAAATATATCCGGTTTGACTGTATATGGGTCTTCCTGAGCAGTTGTCTGACTTCCACTGATCACAGGACAGACGTAGGCCTGTTATCTCTCTCTCCTGTCTGGTCTGCAGTGTGGTTGCACGTAGGGTTGCCACATTCAATGTAGAAAAATAAGGGACACCTTGCCAGTGGCCCCATGCCTGAGGCACACGAAGCAAGCGGGGGTCTGGGGGTCCTCCCCCATGAGATTTTGAGTATCAAAAACTTCATTTCCTGCATTCTGGTGAATTTTAATGCACCAATTTGTGCTTTTTATGCATCAATTTCAAAGTCCTCTGTTACTCCCAACATGAATGTAAAGGAAATAAAGAGTTAATAAGAGTAAAGCACAGTTGCATCAATTATATTAAGGATTAAAACATTAGATCATAGACATGGGCAAAATGTTTCGTCTGTCAAATTAACTATTTGGTATATTTGGAAGAAGCAAGAACCCATTGATAAACTCGGAAATAGCAAATGACCTGGTAGACCACAGAGACCACTATGGTGGATGACTGAACAATACACTTATTTGTGAAAATAAATGACTTATTTTACTGTCAAACAGATCAGAACAACTCTCCTGAATGTAGGCATTGAAATAAAGATCAACCTATTCCAGAGTGAGGGAAATGTGGAGGAACAAAATAATTACTAATTTATCAAGGTTATTTGAACTTTGTGAATGTGAATTCTCTTTCTACCCAACCAACCCCCACCCTCTCTACTTTTTCTTCCATATGTACTTTTCATTGCTCCTTGCTGCCTGAAGCAATGCCTTGTCCTTCAGGAGTCCGGGGTATCATGAACTGAGTGACTGCATCTGCCCTCTGCTGCTCGAGCATGGTGTCCCCTGCTGAATGGTGCTTCAGGTCGGGCAGACAACCAGGGCGACAGAAAATGCACTGTGGTACTCGTGTCCACTGACAGGACTGACCCACTGGTGCTCCAACTGCCACTCAGTCCTGTGTCTGGACAGCCTCTTTCTGGACGTTATTCGCCGACATTTTTAAAAACCAAGCGTCTGAGTCCCCCCATCTTTGGGCTGCCATACTGGCATATATACATGGACACCCGCCATGATCGCTACATTATTATTATTATACATATGTTGTGTAGTTTCTCCGACAAGTACATTTTCAGCAATGTGCTTAGAGAGAGAGTAATTGATCGTTTTGTTAGAAAGGGAGAAACGCGTCCAATACAAGCTGCAGTAATGGCAGCAGGGGAGGTTCCAGCAAGACGCAATAGCCGAAAATATGACGAATCTTATTTAAAACTGGGCTTCACATGGAGCGGCTTCTCAGCATTAACTGCAATTAAAACCAAATATCGCTCCCGGCTTTCTTTGGAAGATGACTGTCTCTTCCTGCCTAAATTGCAACCCTGAATCCCACTACTTTGTGCACTGAGGAAACAAACACACCCCTCATATTATACTGAATTAATCTATCTTTTTTTTGTGTCATGTTTCTTAAATGGTTGTAAATTTGTATTTTAGCTGTTTCCATTTCTACATTTCTATATCTCAAAATTTATATTTCTGCAACTTATACTGATCTCTATATTGATCAAATCCCTACTTTTCTATTCATGATTATGCAACATATTGGTGTATTGTTTTAGTAAACTATGAGGAGGCACAGTAATCTCTTTGTCATTGCTCAGGGACGCTCACTTTGACTCAAGGCTCAAGTTTTAGAACCCCTGGTTTAGGCAGACTTAATTAAACCTGCAAAGTGTGTAATAAATATCAGTCAGGACCTATGTTGACTGACAGACTTCAGACACATGATGGGGTGCTGCTGACTATGATTGAGCCTGGGGCAAAAATGTGTAAACCACTAAATGTATGTCATTGTTAAAAAGGGAGGGGGGGGCCGCAAATCAAATCCTGCTTAGGGCCCCCAAAAGGCTAGAAACGGCCCTGGTTGGATTCTTTTCCAATGGTTGTTGTGTGGTTCTTGCACTTAAAGGTCCAGTAGGTGTCCCTCATAATGAGCTGTCAAAGCTGAAACTCAACTTAATCTTCCACCAGAAATGGCCCTGAAATACAAACCTTATTATTTGGGGTTCGAGTTTGTGCCATTTGTGGTGCGTGACTGTGTAGCTATTAAAACAACACAATCTTAAACAACTAGATATAAAACAACTTTTCTGAGGATGGAATTTGGAGGCTGGCCAAGCAAGCCCTCTGGATTATTTCTCACAACCTATTTAGCATGATGTTTCATTTGGATATGCCACTTACAGAATAATTGTGTGTATACCCTAGGTAATAGATCAAAGATTGACTTGTAATAAATGAAAAGCAAGTGAATTCCCTTCTGATGATTGTCTATTGTGTGAACAATGCATGCTCTGCTAAATGTTATGTAACATGCACACTTGTTGGGGTGTGATGTTTCTCAGGTCAGCTGGCAAGACCAAGCACAGTCGAGGACACTTCTGGTATTCATTTGATCATTAACATTTTCATTTAGGATTGAAGGACTGCAGTCTCAGCCAAGCTTTATCAGTCTTATACTCTTTTGCTGACCACCTATTTTAGTAACACCTCTATGATAAAAAACGATAACAAAAGAAGCATATGTTCTTCTGAAAAAATAGAGGAATAACATGGTTTAGATGGCTATCCTGAATAAACTGCAGAGATCATGCTTCTGAGTCAAGTTATTTTCCTCAACCAAATAATTAGATTAATTAATACTGAATGTATGAGTCACAGTTTTACTGAAAAGCAGAATAATATTCAAAAGAGACAGCTGGGCATGTGAGTTAATTATTCAGTGACTTGCTCTTTCCCCCTCTTTTCTGTGAAAGATTTGTTTTCCGTTCGCAGCCAAAGTAAAGAGAGGGAAATCTCAAACCATTTCAGCCTCTCCATTTCACCCTTATAGAGATCCAGGTCTCAAGTAAACGCTTTGTCTTTCCAATGGGCAATTACTTTTGGAGATTAATTATCTGATACTGAGGCGTCAGCAATTATATGTGGGAAATTATGTATTCATTTTCTAGTGTCTCACAAGTCTCCTGATGTTTCTGTAGTTGGGCAAATGTTACACTTTTCATGTACATAATTAGGAATTTAAGCAATAGAAATCTTATAGACTGTATGGAGTTTCTACATGTGGTTTGGATTCCACCATTTTATATTTTTTCAAATAAACAAATATTTTCATTGAAGGTGAACCTACTTGAAGGTTAAGTGTTAATGTGTACTTTATCATAAAGCCACATTTGTCAAGAGAAGATTTAACAGAAAAGTTATCGTTGTTGTTTTCTCTTCTTTTCAATACTAAACACCATTAGGAGAATGGTTTTCTTCATCTGTATTCTGAACCCCAAGATATAACTGCAATGATACAAATATCTGTAGACAAAGCTTCTGAATCTGTTTATACAAATGTGGGTGTCTAAACTATGTTTCCAAGTTCCAGACTTCCTCCTGGATAAAATATGAAACCAGCTCAGTGCAGGTTTTTGCGGTTGGAGACAAATTATTGGTCAATAAATCTACCAAGACAAAAATGTTATTGATCTGTAATGGAGGCAGGAAGATGTGTAATCCCTAGAACAAATACAAAAATACATTATGCGCAGTAAACCCAAATAGTCTTTGCTTTGCATTTAATTATCTTGAGTTGTTATGAAGCCCTCTGAACAGGGTATCCATAAAACTACTGGAGGTGCTTTAGGAAATGTCTTCTTTTTCATATGGGAAACAAAATGACTACACTGACTGAAAGCAAATCAATAAAAACAGCAATTTGCCCAGTAAAAATCAATACATTTCAACCCCTCTTCAGATATTGCTTTCCCTACATTTGAAAATGTATAAGTGGTTTCTATACCTCTTCTTAACTTATCACTGTCTGGTCTTCTTTTATCAAAATGCTATTTGTAAACTATATCTAATGGGAGTTTATACCTGTGATGGTATTGGTATTTACATTACATATGATGGTCAAGTTCACAGATTGCAATTCTATTAAAATAAACATAAATGAATACATACCTACATAATATCTGCGTTATTTCACTATCTGACAAGACAGATTGACATTTTTGTTAAATCACCCTATGGGACATTTAGCAGCTTTTTTAAAGGTTCCTCTAAAGGGGTCAGAAATAATGCCCTTAATTATTGTCTGATTGCTTTTCAGTCCTTTACATTGAGGTCATTTTATTTTTCCATCACCCAACCTATTAGATTGTAATCTGTGCAGCAGCTTCCTGCAATGATTTCAGAACCAAGGCCAGATCCTTCTGACCTCGAGGGCCTTTCAGTTGAATGAGATCTCGTTAGATTCCTAGGCCTAAAGTCGAAATGATTAGATTATGGTTTATTATTATTATTAAATGAAAACAACTGCTTTAGTGACCTTGATAGGAAAGAAATAGGACACAATGCTGTAAGTCGTCTTATATCTATGTACGGGCTGCAGACAGAGACCCTAAACCATTGTATTGTGTGTCCTTTAATGATGTGTAATAATGAAATTAGTGATATTTTACTTATGCATAGGTGATGTGGAAAAAATAGGGTAACACCGGGACAGTGACTTAAACAGGTTGATAAATATTAACAAAGCAATCTCTAAGCATTGTATTATTGTATTGTGTCCTCAACTATGTAGATCTATTAAAGCAGACTAAAATAGCACCAGTTGTGAAGCTCGAGGGAGTCTCTGCCTTTCTCTGCAGCTGTGGTAAGTTCCCGAAACACGTGCTAAGATGGGTTTGAGTCTCGAGCCAGACTGAGGAGGAATCATAATTATGCTCTGATAGCAATTGATCTTCCACTCCAATATCTTGAGCGCAGCTCTTTGTGTGGATGATGGAGTGGACAGAATTTTAAGGGACAATGAAACTGTCATTGGGTTTTATTTCAAACATTAAGTCTTATGATAGATAAGGTTTTGAGAACCTGTGGGCATATGTAGCAGTATGCTGCCAGTGTAACAAACCTGTGGGCTCCAGTGGTCTGGTCACGTTACATTCAGCAGGTGCTTCTCAGCCACTATCTTTCTGTAGAAGCCCAGTCTAAACATACTATTGATTTTCTTCTATTTGTAGAAAACATTATATATTTTATCAAATTGTATCACATCGCAGTGAAAGAGGATGACTTAACCTGTGTGGGCAGACTAAATAGTAATCTTTATTCATACATATGCAGAGGTCTCTTCAGTGCTGCTTGTTGTGGCATTTTAATTTACAAAATACAGATGCTCTGAATGTAGCTTGTCTTCCATTCTGCAGTGATGAACGATTCAAAAGGAGTGTGTGATTGGAGATAGCAGTGTCCCAATTACAGCACAGGGTTTTGGTTTGAGTATCCTATTATGTCCAACCTCACGGATATATTCAATAGCGAGGGTGCATATATATGTTTGTGTCAAACCAGGCTTCTCACACAAGATACTGACTCTTGCATGTACATTTTTTCCTGGGAAACGACATATAATATGGGGTACAAATTCTCATGTTTATTCATATTAAAATTCATGAGGTGCATTCATACACCAAGCATTCAAATTAAAATGATATGTGTTGGCACCAGCAGTTAGACACAGAAAAATAAGGGATTAACACCGGAACTGTTTATGCACACCATCTCCCACAAGAAGTTATCCAAATATTAGATAGTTTTCAGCTAAAAGCTTTAGTAATGCAGATATTGAAAAACAGGATATTGATGGTATTTTGGGAACCTGATATCAGAAGCAAATGACTGTTCTTTATTTAATTGTTCAGCAAAGACTTCTTCATGCAGCAGAATTCATTTGCAAACAGTGTTATATAAATGCATTAAGAATGCATACGTCCCTTTGCGTAGTTTGGGTAAGTGTGTCATTGTCGATGCAATGTATAGTGCAGGTTAAAAGTTGATTCAATTTCCAAGCTAATTCTTCAGAGCTGATGGTATTCACCCTCATGATCTCCATGAAGAGTGCAGAATGCTTGATCTCGCCAAGCGTTCTTCAGAAAGTTCAAGTGTTTAATTATTTTAGAGGGGAGAGTGCACATTTTGTCTGCAATAGACATTTAGCAATCTTCAGGTTATAAGAAATCATAATCATGAATGCTCTAAAAATATCTGTTTTCCCATCTCCCTTTGTAACACACACACCTGCATGCATGCACACACACATACACCATTGCAGTTAAATGGCAGAATTGAATTCCAAGGAAAATCTGTTAATTTTGATCCATAAATATTTTATGGGCTGGTTTAACATAATCTCAGATGCAGCCTGTTATAATTGTAATCAAAACACTGAAATGCATTACATTTTTAGCAACTTGTGTATTTGGCATCTCTCAGGCTATATATATAGTATATACAGTTACGTCCATAAATATTTGGACAGTTACACAATTGTCATCATTTTGACTGTGTATGCTACCACAATGGATTTGAAAGGAAACAATCAAAATGTGCTTTAAGTGTAGACTTTCATCTTTCATTTCAGGGTAGGTAAATCCAAATTGGGTGAATGGTGTAGGAATTACACCCATTTTTAAATTTGGTTCTCCCAGTTTTAGGGGCGCAAAAGTATTTGCACAGACTAACATAATCATTTACTAAATTGTGAGTTTCAATACTTGGTTGAAAATCTTTTACAGTCAATGACTGCCTGAAGTCTGGAACCCACAGACATCAGCAGATGCTGGGTTTCTTCCCTGGTGATGCTCTGCCACGCCTGCACTGCAGCTGTCTTTAGTTTCTGCTTGTTTTTGGGGTGTTTTGCCTTCAGTTTTGCCTTCAGCAAGTGAAATAGTTGATTTGGCCACATCTAATGTTTTTTCTATCTCTCTGATTTGGTTTGTTTTGATTTCTAAGGCAAAACTGAAGGCAAAACGCCCCAAGAACAAGCAGGAACTAAAGACCTCTCTGGAACATAAATAATGATTTCCTCATAGAGGATTAAGGTCATATTGACCTTTGTGTATTACAGCCTTGATTCCTCAAACAATTTATGTGGAAAATAAAAGATGCAATAATTGTAAATAATACTTTTTTAATAGCTCTTATTTACACCATATTTCATTTGAAATTAGTTTTTGAATTATTAAACCATGTCTCAATTTCTCAGTGCTTTGGTGCCTAATAATAGAGACATATTAAAGAACGTTTCATAGTATAGCTTTCATACTTCCATATGTTACATACTTGATGTTTTTCATATTAATTCTGTTCTAATTAGCTGAATAATAACATGACAAACATTCAAAATCTACTGTTTTAATTATCCAGCAACGTATTATGAAATGTCTGGTGTAATTCTTATTAAATAGCAGGCTTAACATTGTCAAAGGCAATAATCAACATCATACACAATTCTAGACAAATACTGTTGATGTACAGATGATATTATTTTTCACAGACCCAGATTATCCCTAGTCTTGGATTACACAATGTTATTTTAGGTTGAGTAGTCCAAGACTACTAACCGAGGTCTGTGACAGCAGCTGAAAATGTGAAACATATCCTTATCTCTTATTCTCATTTACATAGTTTTAAAGGTCTTTAATGCAGACACCTTATTGATTTTTAATTTAGCCACCAGGTATTTGCCAGCCATTGACTGATTGTAAAATATTTCAAAATCCCTTCACAGGGCAAAAACTTGTTTTGTTTAGTTTTTATAGTTTTTGTATTATTATTTTGTGTAGTACAGTCAGGGTAGGTTTCTGAAACAGTGCTGTGCAATTAAACTAACATATTTTATGTTTCCATTCATCAGATCTAATTAGAATCCATTTACTTTCTGTCAGTCTAAATCCAATTCACTCCATCTCACCTGCTTAGTCATTCTGTTCACTCACAATGAATTCCATTTAGGGCCTAGCTATAGATTGCCCAACCTTACCTATTTATTTCCTTTGGCTCTCATGCGGATATCATTAAATTATGTCTTCAAATCAAAGTCGTGGTCAATCACACTTAGAATTTCCCAGATGTACAGGTCATTGATTTCAATGATATTTACCAATCATCTCATAATTATAAAGTTATAATTGCAAGTGACAACTGTACCCGAGTCACAATCCTATGCGCAGAAGCCAACAGAGATGGATTGCTACAGGGTTGCATTACAGATTGACAGCGATTACCCGCAAATGTTTTTACGTTTTTGTGGAATGTGCTGGTCCCATTTCCTGTAAAACAAACAAACAAAAAAAGATCTCAAGCACAAGTCGTAAGTGTATTTGATCTGTGAAAGTTTGAGATCTGTATCTCGCTTGCCTGCAACTGGTTTTCCCACTTGTGTGTCACCTGAGCGCGGAGTGAGGTGCACAGCTCTCGGGACTGCTAGTGTGCGGAACAAGCAAGACGCAGAGGATCCCTTCTGTTTTTGTAAGTTATTTCCTAGTGTACAATTATGCGATGCACTGTTTGCACAGTAGATCACAGCACGAAACGCAGCTTTCCAGCTGGACATAGGGATGCGCAGGTATTATTGTCTGGGGGAACACAAGGTTGGAAAGTGCTGTTAAGTAGGACAAACCTTAAATCTTTACAGACCGCCCCAAATAATGCTTCACTGGTGCAATGAGCAAATGTTTTACTCAGGCCTACTGTGTGCATGAAATATGCTGTAGTAAGAAAACAAAAATCAATCAATAAACAGTGAAGGTTCAAAATCACGTAGGGTTTAGTGCACAGTCCGTTATTTGATTGAGCTCTGCTTAAGCCATGACCGTATTTCTGATTAAGTTGCGTGTTAATAATAATGATGTCTTGATACTATTCATTAATCGTCAAAACTGGTTCACGGATGGCAAATTGCAATCAGGACGCAGCATGCAATGGAGCTGCACCATGAGGATGCAAGTTTAAGAAAAAGGTTTTAGCATCAGGAACCTAGTCTAAGAAAGTAAGCCACGTTGAATTGAAAGCGGTTAAATTAGGGCCGGATTAAATCAACCCGCTAATAGAAAACTACACAACTGTACTCATTTTGAGTTGGATGCCGCTTTCTTCCAATCAGGACTAACCGCTGTGATGAAGGTGTGTAGTTTAGCTATTAGCGGGTGGGTCGCAGTTTTGATTTGATCCGGCCCTAGGTTATAATTATAATGTATTGTGTCCCCGTTTTATGTAGAGTGGAAACAAGAGCCCTGGTTTTGCAAAACTGTCTTCAGCAAACGTAATCGGAAATCGTCATACAGTGAGGTGAGTCGGTTTTTTTCCGTCTGAAATGAGCTGCGTATAAAGAGCACTATCTTCTCCTAGTGTTGCTTAACTGCGACGGAACGAGTTGTGATTTGTATTTAGGAATGGGTGGGATGATGGAAATGAAAAGTGTCGATACATTTAGGAAGATCATTTGCCAGACTAGACATACAAGTGAGATCTATGCTTACAGAAGAACGTGTACCATCCCAGCGATCCCATTGGTGGAGCAGCGCAGATCCGCGCAGAACTGCGTGAATATGCGCTACACGACCCTAAATGAGGCTGACAATCTCCTGCCTTCATCTTTACAATAAGGACCGGCTGGACCCCTTTCCTCTCTTATCACCCATGCAGCGTCACGACCAGCCCTGTTCACCAATAGTTTATCATGTGCCAGTGAGATTAAAGAACGCCAATTGCAGCTGCTTAAGCAGTGAAAGACTAATTAAATTTAATTATGTTAATTAAGTCCCCCCTATACTCAGTCTTTTACTTAGAAGGCATCAGACGTAGACCTAGCTGTTCTTAAAAAAAAAAACATTATTTTGTATTTACTGTGGGTTTTATCTTCCAAAAACAATGTAGCCTGTATGGTAATGCAGATTCCTCCCATTCTTTTATGGCGAGGTGGTAATTTATAACTCAAACAGCCTTCTTATTGAAGACAAAAGTGGTCCATGACTACAAACTTCCCAAAATCTGCATTCATGGCAACATTTTACAGATTCCCGGTTGTAATTCATCATTCAGTTATTTCTGTCTTAGTTTGATAACACACATGAAGAGAGCACAATTACAGCAAAAGGACTGATTGATAAAGTTTTGCTAATTAGCCGAATGACCTGATAGGCAGTGTATTAATTTAAGAAGACTGGCCTTCTGCCATCTGTAGCCTGTGAATATAGAGGAGAGCAGAGGAGGTGGGGGGAGTTATGCAATTGTATTTATAAGTTTCTGAAAGTTGAGAAACTCATTCCTTTTATCATCCTGAATCTTAAGCTCCAAAGAGCCGTACTTAATTCACTTTCTGCACAGGTCTGTATTGTAATACTAAAGAGCATGTGGGACTGCTGAAGTGTTACTTGGTGAGATTCATGCTGAGAAATTTGAATACAGCCTCACTGAAGCAGAAGTTTTTATTTGATTTTATTTTATCCTAAGCTAATGCAGCTTTGCCTGGCTTGTTATTACTTTAGTATGTGGCCAGATAAACAAATGGCTTGGATCATGACATTTGCCTTATCCCTAAGACAATAAACAAGAGGTTTCTGCAGTTATTTAAGACCATTGCAGTTGTCAGCATTCGTATTAGACGACGTCAAGTGATTGAAATAATTTAAAAGATCTTCTGTTTTTTTTTTAATGTGATTTTCATCACAAAGTTACTTTTTTATGTAGACTGTGTGTGTGGTTTGCTCTAACCTTAGCCTGGGGAGCACTTGACAAGAGCCTGATACAATCTGTCTAGATTAAATGGAGATAAATCTTTGTGTAACTCTACTATAGTCTTGAAGTGAAGGGTTTAAGCAATAAGGGAAATATGGAAAGTCCCTTACTCAATCGTTTTAAACTCAGAAATCAAACGAGTGTTGCCTTGTGGCAGTGCTTGGTTCTTGGTTTTATTTCCACATAATTTGCTGCAATGAACAATTGGATTGTTAGGAATGACTATAAAGCAAGTGCTATTTTTATAAGTGAGGTTTAAAATGGTTTTAATATTAAACAATATCTAAGCACGAGGATGAGCTGTAACATTTAAACAAATCTTTTTAGTTTTTGCTTGTTTATTTTGATGTCTTCCACTTCTCTCTTTTTTTACTTACAATGCTGCTGCTGTTTTTCTATAATGTACATTTGTTCCTTGTGGTCAGTCTATACCACAGTCACTGCAGTTACTGTGTAAAACATTGTTTTTAGTATCTTTAATGCAGAAGTTTGAAATCCAAAGGCAGGTGCACATAAAAACTACTTCTACCTGTTCAAGTTGTGTTCTTCTGCTTCTTCACCTATTAGTAAATTACTTCTGCTATTTCCCCCAGGAATCATATTTCTATACTTACCATTTGACACGTACCAAATGAAACTTTGGCCAGGCTTTTAAGACTGTACTCATTGGATTCAAAGGATTGTTACAATTTTGGAAAAAAATCATTTAGAAATACTTACCATCGTTTTGAGAACTTGGAGCCTTCCATTATTAAAAGAGACATTGCAATGAATGATGAATGTTGGGTATTTAGAGGGGAAAGGGCATATGATTCTCAATGTCTGTTTAATTATTTTATCTAGGCTATATCCATATCTATTATTATTATTTTTATTTCTTGGCAGACGCCCTTAGCCAGGGTGACTTACAACATAAGTGCAATACAAAGTGCAAGCATACAGTTAAGTACAAGGCATCAAACATTACAAATTCATATTTACATTAAACCGAGCAATTTAAAATATAATACATTTTACAATGCCAATATATCCTCACCATCAGCCTATATCAGTCCATTACTAGATGAAGGTCTCCCGAAGATGTTTCCATATAATTATTTGGTGAAGATGAAAGAAAAGCAGTTTTAATACTTTGATGTTATGAATAACAATACCATTACTATAAGATATTCTTTCTAAGCGGAGTTAAATATGTGGACTGCTACAACACAAGGTTTTCACTGTAGAGCTTAACCCTTTAAGAGTTGCAACATAGTTTAAATATTGAAACTAGTGTTAATCACTGTGCCATCAGAAACACAACTGGAGCAATAGCCTCTAAGCATTTCCCATTATGGTCATGCACTGACATTTTACATAGGAGTATTGAACATTTCCACACGTAAGGAATTGTACTTGTAGGAATTGTAGCAATATTCGCAGAGGAAAATATTCATAGCATTCAAATGTAATGATTTTATATAGCTATTTTATAAAGTTTTTTTTCCCCACATAAATCACCCAAACTTAAGAAGAATCCAGTGGCCTGTAATTTTAATGGGATCTGTTCTCCAATAAATCCATTAATCCTTTGTATAATCCAATTATTGTACAGCACATTGACATCATTCATGTAATGTTTCAGCAAATTCATACCTTGTTCTTTTGCCAAAGAAGCTTTTAAGTGTTTTCTGGCAAGTTGGCTGCTTTTAGTGGGTTTTTTAAATTTAAGTAGATCAGTTGATGTCAAATCAGGTCAATGTTGTATCAATACACAACAGACATGCTTTTAGACTCAATACATCAAACAAGTTCCAGTATACATGAAAGTTTGGAAATATCTCCTGTAAGTGTGTCAGAAAGCAACACCAAAATAAAGTAAATTTTAAAGTTGAAAAAGGAACTTGTTGAAATTAACTAGTGGTAATGACACATGAATAGCAATTGTTATATTGTGAGATTCCTGATATTCATATAGTATTTTACTTATTTAGATTCCAATTCATAAGGACCAAAAAGAGTGAATCAATGCAAAGTTAAGGAAGTCAAGGCTAGTAGGAGACACAATAACACAGATATACAGACTGATATGCTAATTAAGGTGGAGTAACGCAAGACACAGAGAATGATACAAAGATACAGTAAACCGATTGAATGAATAAATAAGGTTAAAAAAAGCTGCGCACAGTTAACCTTGTCTTTTGGTAAAGTTAGTTTTAGGAATTGAACACATTATATTGGTGATGTTTATACCTTGTGCAGGTTCCTTTGTTCCTAACCCCATTTCTCTGTGCCAGCATCTATAAAATGAGGATTGGGATAAGTTAACTTTCCATGCTTAGAAAAAGGACCACAAAGGGATTTGACATTGTGTTGCGGTCAGTTATATGAATCCTGGAGTTCATATTCACTTCATATATATAATAAGAGTGACAGGAAATGCAAATGCCTTATGTTATTGTGCATCACATCTGATTGCAGTCAAGGGAGCAGTCTCAACAATCTCAATCCTGCCACTTTTGATCGGTCATACAGTGATTTTCATTTGCTGTCATTCAGCTGTTAGGAGTCCATTATATACTACTCCAAAATGTACAGAGCAAAAAATATAATCCAGCAATGGGGGAAACTAGCTGGATGACGCATTATTTGATGGATGAAAAACAAATAAGCATGTGACAATAAAGCATTTAATGTATCTGTTTTAATACATACAGTGAGGGGGAAAAAAGTATTTGATCCCCTGTTGATTTTGTACGTTTGCCCACTGACATAGAAATGATCAGTCTATAATTTTAATGGTAGGTGTATTTTAACAGTGAGAGACAGAATAACAACAAAAAAATCCAGAAAAACGCATTTAAAAAAAGTTATACATTGATTTGCATGTTAATGAGGGAAATAAGTGTTTGACCCCTTCGACTTAGTACTTGGTGGCAAAACCCTTGTTGGCAATCACAGAGGTCAGATGTTTCTTGTAGTTGGCCACCAGGTTTGCACACATCTCAGGAGGGATTTTGTCCCACTCCTCTTTGCAGATTCTCTCCAAGGCATTAAGGTTTCGAGGCTGACGTTTGGCAACTCGAACCTTCAGCTCCCTCCACAGATTTTCTATGGGATTAAGGTCTGGAGACTGGCTAGGCCACTCCAGGACCTTAATGTGCTTCTTCTTGAGCCACTCCTCTGTTGCCTTGGCTGTGTGTTTTGGGTCATTGTCATACTGGAATACCCATCCACGACCCATTTTCAATGCCCTGGCTGAGGGAAGGAGGTTCTCACCCAAGATTTGACGGTACATGGCCCCGTCCATCGTCCCTTTGATGCGGTGCAGTTGTCCTGTCCCCTTAGCAGAAAAACACCCCCAAAGCATAATGTTTCCACCTCCATGTTTGACGGTGGGGATGGTGTTCTTGGGGTCATTCCTCCTCCTCCAAACACGGCGAGTTGAGTTGATGCCAAAGAGCTCGATTTTGGTCTCATCTGACCACAACACTTTCACCCAGTTCTCCTCTGGATCATTCAGATGTTCATTGGCAAACTTCAGACAGGCCTGTACATGTGCTTTCTTGAGCAGGGGGACCTTGCGGGTGCTGCAGGATTTCAGTCCTTCACGGCGTAGTGTGTTACCAATTGTTTTCTTGGTGACTATGGTCCCAGCTGCCTTGAGATCATTAACAAGATCCTCCCGTGTAGTTCTGGGCTGATTCCTCACCGTTCTCATGATCATTGAAACTCCACGAGGTGAGATCTTGCATGGAGCCCCAGACTGAGGGAGACTGACAGTTATTTTGTGTTTCTTCCATTTGCAAATAATCGCACCAACTGTTGTCACCTTCTCACCAAGCTGCTTGGCGATGGTCTTGTAGCCCATTCCAGCCTTGTGTAGGTCTACAATCTTGTCCCTGACATCCTTGGACAGCTCTTTGGTCTTGGCCATGGTGGAGAGTTTGGAATCTGATTGATTGATTGCTTCTGTGGACAGGTGTCTTTTATACAGGTAACGAGCTGAGATTAGGAGCACTCCCTTTAAGAGAGTGCTCCTAATCTCAGCTCGTTACCTGTATAAAAGACACCTGGGAGCCAGAAATCTTGCTGATTGATAGGGGATCAAATACTTATTTCCCTCATTAACATGCAAATCAATGTATAACTTTTTTGAAATGCGTTTTTCTGGATTTTTTTGTTGTTATTCTGTCTCTCACTGTTAAAATACACCTACCATTAAAATTATAGACTGATCATTTCTTTGTCAGTGGGCAAACGTACAAAATCAGCAGGGGATCAAATACTTTTTTCCCTCACTGTATTTGATTCGTGTAACTGCTTGGTATCTACAATACAAAACTTGCTTTGCTCAAAACAAAGGAAGCTGTTCTAACAGTTTTAATGAATATCCACAGTTTTAAAGTTTCAAGGTTTTCAGGGCATGATTGTTTACTTACACAAGTAATTGTTGTGTTTATGATTTACCCTTGTATGTCACCATGGATAAAGGTATCAACTAAATACATTAATAATTATATGAATTATCATTTATAAGACAAAACAACACTGGGCTTTTAAAATAGTTTAAAAGGTATTTGACAGCCCATTATACATTTACATAACCCTACCGTCATTTTTATGTATGGGATGTGTGTTGCACACGTCAGCAAGCCTTTAAGCGGTTCCAGTATGCTCAAATCTAGAGGTGGGTAGATTTCTGTATATTTTCTAATTATTGAAGTGCGTGTGTGCGTGCATGCGTGTGACAATGCAGCTCCAATGCTGTTTCAAGGGGAATCTCATCCCAGATGAAACTGGTCCAAGGAAATGCAGTTTCAACATGTTTTAGCTGCTGCTGCTGAGGGAATTTTATTATGATTATTATTATTTGTATTACTCTATAGTAATGTCTCAAAAATGAATTTTGAATGAAAGCAAAATTAGAGATTTTGTGTGTTTGAGTTTGAGGCAAGAAAAAAGTAGGTTTTACATCCTCTGTAAAGTGTAAATATTTGTGTCTGAGCACTTACCTATAAATCATTACATAGATCGTTAGAATCGCTATAAAACGTTACTTATCAGATGTGAGATGACGTCGTTGCTGCTCTGTAGGGCCACAGTGTAATTGTTCCACAACTTCACAGAGGTCAATTATAAAACGATCAGAACAATCTGGTGGTGGGAGTAATGCAGCAGAAACATTAAAATGTATTTTTTTCACATTACTAGAGAAATTATGTAAATAAGTTTAAATGTCAGTTTCTTCACATTGTTTTTGCAAAACAGCATATTCTTTCTGACATCTCACTAACACAATTCTCTAACTGGATTGTACTGAAATCAAGGTCCTTGGGATATATTGTTTTATTGCCGTAGTTGTTAATGCTTGGTAATGCCTCTCGCTCTTGCTTAGCTGACTTCATTGATAAGACTGTTCTTCTCCTTGTCACTGCAATGTAAAAGTTGAGCACGAGGTTAATCTATCTCCAGTGTCTTTGTCCAAACATCTTATGTGCTCTGTTTGGGGGCCTGTGTGTGGTTGATTACATCTCATTAGTTTAATTAATTAATATTTATCATGGGTTATTCTCCCCCTCCCCCCCAAGAGGTTTATGGGATTATACATTTATGCAGACAGAGAAGGAAGGATCCTTGAGGAAAATGTAAGGAAACCCATCAGTCATCGAATCCACAGTAGTGCTTAAGTGATGGCCATGTAACCTTCCTCCCACCTCAAACACTGACACTCAAGTACTGTGTATTCCAACGCCCCTTCCTTTCCTTACTTTGATATCAATCTTGGCATCCTGTGGCCTCCTCCCAAATCACACCCAAATATTAATGCCTTTTTTTGTGGCAAACACTATACCCACATATCATTATAATAGGATATGCCTGCTGCTTGCACATAATGATATGCCTGTGTCAGACTTGAAATATGCACGTCAAATATCTAGTTAGCAAACTGCGGGAGAAAAAATAAATATTCAAAAACGTTGACAAGGACATTCTCATTTTAATATCCATAAAATGTGCTAAGACATTTATTAATGGGTATAGATACATATTCCATATGAATGAAATAATGTAAAAATGTTTCAGTATAACCCATAACCAAATCAGTGGCTAAAGAAAAGCTTAATATATTTATTTACTGCAAAAATAATCAAATAGTAGTTAAATTGTAATAGGACATATTGTTTACCATGCTGTGTGTCATATTTGAGGTTTCATTTTGGTTTTTTATTTAATTGTTTATTTTTTCTATAAATTTGAAGAGAAATAGCTAGGGCTTTGTTGACATAACAAAATTGAGAGAGATAGTGAGATGTAGTCACAAATATATAGACATTGTTTTGTTGTACTCTTTGCTGTTTGTTCTAAAATAATTAAAATAAAGAGTGAGAACTCCAAAGCTCTTTAAACTCTTAGTTCTTGTCAAGGTAAGTCCAGGTTGTCTCAGGTATAATATGCTTTTCAAGACAGTAATTTGCCAACAGCTTTTTATTTGTCCTCAAAAAAGATGCATTAAAACTCAGAGGCAAAACCGTGATTATAGCCATCTGCGGCTGATTATTTTACAGGGTTTTCAAGGTTATAGTGAAAAGCAATAGAAGTGGTATTTGAAATGTCTGGTGGTTTAGATAGAAAGGTCTCTTCTGTGCTCAAGTACTGTGCCCATAAGTAAAGGGAGGCAGGACAGAAACAGAGCTCTATAGAAGGAGCAGAGTGCTTGGTTTGGGACTTAGGGACTTCATGGCTTGCTCCTAGCATTCTAATAAAAATGATGCACAAAAAGCACTGGGCCAAAAGCCCTGAGCCAGAATCATGTGACATCTTAATATATGTACCTGACCCGTAAACAATCCCTGAAAGAATAGGACATGGACTAGGAATATAAGAGTAGTTTTGGTTACCTTTGAATAGTCCTTAGGTATTCTTGTGAAATCATACCTTACACCAGAGTCAAAATAAAGATGGAGTTGGATTTGTGAACCATTTTATTAATGTAAGATGGCAAATGCAGTCATGTTTAGACAAATTACAACTGGCAATCTCCTACTGATTGCTCTTCACTATTAAATGAAAACTGCAGAACAGTGTATTATATAATATATACCGTATGATCACTACAAAAGTTTAACTACAATACAGAACATTATAGGCCAATATCGCTACTAAATCACAACCACAATCATTGTCATTATAATAGCTGCATATAATACACTGTTGTCACTGTGATTTTGTGATCATGTAAAACAGTCAACCATATAATTTATAGCACTGGGAGATATCCTATAGCTGTAGTTCCTACTATTACTATCTGTAGGCTCATAATATGCAGCCCCAACCAAGGGTGAGTGGAATTTGAAGCTAGGCACATGACCAGGACAGTTGTGTTTTCCCTCTTTTCTCATTATCCCCCCAAGTGGCGAAATAGGATCTGGAGATAATAAATAAATGATTTATACCATTTCTCTTTTTGGCCATACAAACTGAAAATATATTTTTTTCTATCCCCACCTGTGGTTTCTCCCTAGGTAATCCTGTACCTCTTTATTTATTTATTTGGCTTTCTAATAAGTGACAGAAGTCTCAGGCTTTCATTATAGAACTGACAGGCTAGAGAGACCATGAACACAGTTCAAAGACTGATGATGGCTAGGGATCTTTTCTGCAGGGAAGCACATCTATTTTATGTTGCACAGAAAAAGCACAGCTGTGCAGGCTGAGGCTGCTTATGGGCACTCTTGACAAATGGGACAGCATTGTATCTGTGTATTCCTAATTACAGCTTGTGTGCCTCGGAAATGTCCAAAGAAACAGCACCTGCTTGTTTCTAGAGCTGAAATCCTGTTGATAATTGGTATATGGTGTACATGGCACTTCTCAAAAGCAAAGTTAATTCCCTTTTTGAGTCGCAGCAAAATTAAACTCTCTTCAGCACTCCAAAAGTGTATGAAGTGATTTGAAGAGACATCCTTCTTGCATGCTTTACTTCGTTCCAATGATGCAGTCCAGAAAAAAAAAAACTATTAAACATTTTAATAATAACAAAGAACGACCTATTTGAATACATACTGGGTTTTCAAGTGCTATAAGAGTCTCGCACCTTTAAGGCTCAACTGTCACACTATGCGTTAAGATATGCAAGTTTGATCATTCAGAGTCCTTTCTTCGTTTTGTGAAATCATTTTCTCAAGCACTCTCTAGGATCCTTTTTCCTTCTCGGTTGCCCTGCAAATAAGTGTGTGTGTGTGTGTGTGTGTGTGTGTGTGAATGTTTTATGTATAATACAGATTGATATATGTATAACCTTATTACAATAACAGTGATAATTTTACATTAACGTTTAAGACACACAACCTAATGAGATAACTGCAGGTGGAATTCTACAAGGCAGTTACTGGTTTAAATGTGAATAAATTAATGACAACTTGGGCTCTAAGTGCTGAGTCTGGGGTTTCCCAGGGCACCTGGTAAAGAGTGGACAGGTCCTTTGCAAGTCCGTTTCATTGTAGACTTAAGAGGGAATCCTGAGAAACACTGAAATGTATGTTTCCGTTCCCAGGAAAGTGAGAGCAATTGTTACCCTGTGGAGTTTCCCCCCTAATCAGAGCAGATGATGTGTTAAGGACACACGATTTATCCCCAGTAGATATCAAAGTAATAAAAAGTATGTTGAAACTCCTAAATGGGAAGTATCATTTATTCAATAGCTCATGTACACTATAGTAATGTTTAAGGTTTCAAAAAAATATATATACATTTTTGCATGCATAATTTTAGTTTAGTTTTCTTCACCACCCAGAAATGATTTTATAATTCTCAAAGGGAGGCTAACAAAACAGAATATCGGCGTAAATGTCTTGCAAACTTACATTTGTGTGCTGTTCCCAGACGCACTTTTAACATACTTTGAATTAAAGTACTGTTGTTTATTTGTTATTTTAATGTATCAACAGGCTCATGTGAGATTTCAATTCAGGTGGAATATTTCTCCCTGTCATTTTTTATGTTTCCTTGTTACTTATTCACAGTTGTACAATCTTTGTAAGGTCTTAATTCTTATTCAATTCAAATGTATGCTGATGGTTCAGATTATAGGATGCTAAAGAGATTGAATTTAAAATGCAACATTTGATTCTTGTTTATTTTAACTAAAGATAAGCCGTTAAACCATTCATGTCTCCTTTTCATTTGTTTTGCTTCTGTCTAGGCAAGCAACCCAAATATGAAATCTTTAGCAGTTCAATGGAAAGAATAATCAAAAATGTTAAAACATTTGTTTTATATAGTCTCTTGATCTTGTATTTTAATGTGAAGAAAGAATGGAATAACTAAAATGTTTAATTCTTTAAGGCTTCAGCAGAAAAAACATGTTATAGTTTGCAATCAACTCTTTTGCATTTTTACTTTGTTTTCGTCCTTTAAAAATAAATAAATAAAAAAATTAAATATAAGTCAACATATTCCCTAATGGATTCCTTTCTAATTCAGTTACTAAAAGTATGTGGAGTGGAGAGCATGCTTATTGCAATGCAGCTTGTCTCTTTTTGCTTGCTAATTGACTTTGTGTTAAATTGTCATTCCATTGCTCTGTGGCCCAATGGGATGACCTTCCAGAGCCCTGTCCTGTCGTGGGATTGGATGTGACTTAGGGAAAATGTTACCTGTCAGCTGCTGGAAGCTGTGCCGTTCCCCAGGAGGGAGAAGGCTCTGAAGGCAGGCAGATTGAAACAGCAGTCTGACACTCTCAGCTTACTAACACTTGCTGTTTTTTTTCCACAACATGCCTACAGATTCTGCCTCTGCTTGTGTGATTAACTATTTCATTTCTCTCCTGTCTTTCATACAGTCAGGTCCCCCCCCACCACTTAGTATTTTGCATTTGTTTTGAAATGCACAATATTTTGATCTTCCATGCAGTGAGTTTACATTACACATTGTTATGCTGCACAGTTCTGAGAAAATGTTATACAGTGAACGGATTTAATCTGGAATTAATCAGTGCAAGGATGATTTAGATAAGTCAGGTTTTAGCGACCACTGGTAAATGTCCCCTTGTTTTGCAGAAAGTTATTATAGGATATTTAATAAACTGTACATGCTGTTTAATATGTGAAATCTCATTTAAAAAAAATCATTTCAAAAACAGTGCAGTTTCAATGTTTGATGTCCATGTTTGATGTCCACAGGGGAGAGCATCCCATACTGGTCCACCAATAGCATTTCTGGTTTCCATAGTGATCTCTATTATAAGAAATGTCTGGCACCCGAACTCCAAAGAGGAACAATTGCAAGGAAAACGATACAATTTATCAGAATTTACCACTTCAGTATATATTTAATACGAAATTGAATTACATTTTTAAATAGTTCAGATAAATATCAAATGGTTTTTAGCACCCCACTTGTAATCCTTTCATCCATAATCTGATTATTTTACTTGGATTGCTATAGTTTGAAAAATACACATCCCCTCCAGTCCCTAAACTGATTTTCATTCGATTCTTTCCTGGAGTGGAATACAACATCCTGTTTGGGGTAACTCGAATCAGGAATTAAATACTTTTGCTTGCTACAGTATATAGCACTAGTGTGCCAAGTGCAGTTACACAATTTTAACTTTTTTGCAGTCATGCGATTTCAACATGTGAATCTCTTTGAAGAAGCTTAATTAAGACTGCTTTTGGATCCCTGAATCCCTCCATATGCATTTACAAAAGGGAAAGAAAAAGTGTTTCTTTGCCACATTTTAATTGGACATTAATTTTAGGTTTGTGAATTGAAAGGACTAACTTTGCAGGGTCTGATGCTCGCCTTGGATAATTGCTTTATTGTGACTATTATTACAATGATTTTTCCTCATACGTTGCAATTTTATTTTGCCTTTCACAATGCATGTTCCTATTATTATAATGAACTAGATTAGGACGTATAAACTTTTGACTATTTTCCCGTTCAAGTGTGCTATGAAAAGTAAGTGACAAATTGGTAATTCCCACAAAATGTTTTTGATGGTAATACAGAAATAGTTAATTGCCTGTGTTCCTGTGTTTTTTTGTCTTATAAGAGTATAATGGATCTCTCATGTAGTTTAATAATTCCGTGTTAATTCTACACCATAGTCCAGCTGCATCCTGTGCTAGCAGACTGCATCTCAGGAATTCATACATACTCATTCCTCACTGTGCATGAAGGGTGATACCATGTGATACCATGGGTTTGAAGACATTGGTATACGAGTACTTCTATGTGATCTGGGAAGGCAGCCCCTTCTCTTCAGGCAAACTGACACATCTGACAGCTCTGCAAATTTATGTACAGATTTTGTTTTTAAATTACTGATGATGTTAATGTAAATACCTCCCCCTGGTGGGAGAATCTACAAACATCAAACCATTTTCACATGTGTAAACATGCTACTGTATGTGTTACAGTTGGACAGTTACAATTAACAGCCTAATGAAACTGTTTTGAATAAGCTGTGCATGTATACATTAAACAACCAGCTTAGTACTTTTTCTTTTGTTTTGTTACTTTGCTGCTGGCGATTTGGTTTGTAATGGAGGATTTATCCCCATAAGGTAAATATATTTTCTGGAATATAGAAGCATGGAAAATGGAATTTGTGTTTTGGAATTAGAGAGACTCTTACTTTCTCCCGACTTAGATTCTTCCTTAAAGCTCTATCATTTTGGTTGCTGTCCAACAACATAATACCACAATAGTGCACGTTCTCTAATGTTTGGTTTAATGTGATTCTCTTATTGAAGAGAAGTAGATAAATCTTTTTGGTGCATTTGCTTTTCTTTTTTCTTTTTTTCTCAATTCTATTTTCTATTTTTTGCTTACAGTAACTGGGAAAGACTTCTTTCACGAGTTCAAACGGTCAATATGTGACGTTGGCAAGCCAGTTTCTATGCTGTTTTCTATAGATTTTTCCTTGAAGGACATTAGACAGGACAAATGCAAAACTAGCGATTGAGAACCCTTGCAGTCACATTTGTACTAAAAACATGCTTGTTTGTCTCATGTAATGCAGCGTTCTGGTTTGATCCAGTATTTCAAAGTATTCTCTACATGCAGCACAGCACATCGGTTATATTCTTAATATTTTGTTGCTTTGAATAGGAGATGTTTACTGCTACACTTGTTTTTACAATGTCGATTTGATGCTAGTTAAACAAGTCAGTTATTCTGTGTCTTGAGCATAAATATTTAATGGACGGTGCAACATCATTTGCTAGCAGTACGTTGTATTATGAGGGAGGATGTAATGTGTTAGCCGTGCGAGACTGCAAGCGCTAGAGGACTTGGAGAAATAGGGCACTTCAGCAGCATTGCATGGAACGGAGGTCAGATGCAGGTGAAATACAGTAAAGTTAGTATGGTAATCATTACAGCACTGCGTGGCAGCCTAGCTTCGGGGTTAAACCAGTCATTTTCTGTTTTTCTTAAAACAGAAAAGGTAAAAAATAAGAGAACAAGCATTTCATGTCCTTGGATTAAGCAATCAAGCGTGTAATTTTATCGCACTAACTTTTAACTGTAGCCTACTCTATTTTCATAATGCTTATGGAAAGTATATATGGGTAAGATTAGAAAAGATGCGAAATATTCCATCTGATCCTTTTAAGTTCTGTGTTCTGTGATGCTTTACGCTCAAATTAAATGCAACCCCTTGCTTGGTAATTAAGTCCTAAAAGAAACACACTCCAGAATAAGATTTTCTGTTCTGGCTTTCCTTCTTCACCAGGAGCTGAATATCCTATCTAGTTTAAGTTGACTTGTAATAATGAAAATGGTTCCCAATGTGGGCAGGGTTTCAGCTTCTCAGCGGATGCAGTGTAAGATAAACCCCAAAGGTTCGATGCTCCATATAAACAGATCTGAACTGTTGGCCGAGACTTGTGTAATACTGCTTGCCAGGTCACAGTTTGGTAAGTCTTCAGTAGCTTTGCCAGTCCAAACCTGTAAGCAGGGTACGCCATCTGTTACCTTATTCATCCAAGAAGAGAAAATCTCTTTAAAAAAATAAAAATAATAAAAAAGAAAAAAAACTGTAATCTTCTAAAAGACAGTGAGTGGGAAGTGAGCTCCGGGAATCTTAAATGACACCTGTTAATGTTAGCCCACACTGCAGGGTTTTTTTTTCGTACATTTTTAACCATTTGCATTCTCTGATAAAGAATGATAAAGGAATGAATACAGTATGATGCATTATCTTGTAATGTGTATGACTAATCTCTGAATAATTATAGTTATCTTTAAAGACTGCTATTGAAAAATAAGTATCAGTCTAAACTTGTAGCATTTGTAGGCTGCATTCTGTAGAGACCTTTGTTCGCTTCATATTATGTAAGGATTGTGCTTTTTATTTTTATTGTAACACTTCTAATGTGCTTTTATTATGTCCTATAGTAACATGAGTCATGGTAAAGGACCAAGAGACGGGCCCTGCCATGAAAAGATTATCTATACATTAATTTTGATATCCAGGTAAAGAAAATAAGAGAAAATGCTTGAAGCTATGAAAAGAGGCTTCCAGAGTGCTATAAAATGATCTGATAAAATCCATTAGTATTTTGTCTTTATGTGTAATGGGTAGATTACATCAGCTCTTTTAATACTTATTATGTCATTAATCTAAGTGTAAAATGATGCTTTGCCCATGGCAGTACCCATTTATGCTTTAAGAGTACGAAGGTGTGATACCAGAAAAATCTTGCAAGGTTCTAGTATTGTGAATAAAAAGTATTACGATACTAATCCCTTCCCATGCCCCCCCCGCCTTCCCCCCCTACATTTATACAATGGAGTATTTTCATTTAAATGGAAAGTATCTTGTATCAACCTAACTTTCTTATTTGAGTGTAGGTTTACCATAATCGTATTGGGTATAGTTCCTGACATTTGCCAGCATATTCTTGCAGTCTGTTTGCTTGGCATAAACAGCGTAACCAAACTGGCACCTAATGTACATGGAAATGAAAAGACCCACATCAATGAGTCTTGTGGCATCTGAATACCGTTAAAGGGGAGTAGTTGTTGTTTTCTCCCCCTGGTCTAATAACCTCATTAGGGTCTCTCTCCTGTTGTCCTTTATAAGCTCCGTTTATGAGACATACTATAAGTTTTGTTTTGCCTTGTTGTGCAGCACAGGAACAGGATACAGTTTTTGATTTCTTTCCTGCCTTAAGAGTTAATTGTGATACGTTCCTCACCTTATCTGTCTATCAAATAACCAACCTCGTGTTGGGAAATGTCCAAAATGGTTTGCAGTTTTGCAATTACACATTTCGTACTCGTTTACTAAATAAGTTTGTATCACTGAAAAGGTGTTCAGGTTTTTGACTGGCAGGGATTTCAATCAGCCCGACATGCTTGATTTACTTAGTTTTAATGTGGAGCACGATCATCCTCATTCCTTAGAAAATACATAATACTCTGTTACAGCTGATGATGCTCCTATCCTTCCCATCACAGGGAAAAAAGCATGAATAACCCTTTATTTAAGAAGGTCTGCTTTTCCACTGTATGTAGTGAATGAAAAGGGTTGACTTAACACTGCTGAACTCACAGAGCACGCGATCTTTGTCCCAGCAGTCGCATTTTTCTTTGCAAACCATCTCTACATACAGAGTTTCAGTTCCCTCATATTCACCTTCCATGGTACTGACCTGATATTGAAGTTACAGGTTTCATTTTAAGGGAAAATAATACCCCATCTGTCTATAAACATTTAGTGGCAATTGTCAGAAGCATGGCATAAAATGGCAAAGACTGACCTCTACACTAATCTTTAAAGACCTACAATATTATAGGTAATGCACTAATCCCTCTCCTTTGTCATTTTAATGAGCGTTTACTTGGGTTAATATCTCTGTTCATTTTTTTCCCTTAATATGAAGTGCAGGGTGAACACAGTAGTAAAGGGGAGAAGTGGTTAAACTAATCATTTTTGGATGACACGGCTTGCTTCCCACTAGGATTGTTATAGTGATTTCCATCAGTCTGTAGTCTGGAACACAGTGGGAAATTAAGGCCATAACAGAGCTGTCAAAGAAGAGAGATTTTTTCCATTCAAGTTGCAAATTAATTCAAAAGTGGCAGGTAGGGATAAAAAAGACTAAAAAAACACTTTCATAATGAGTGCTTACAATACAACTAAAGTTTTGTTCTCAAGCACCTTAAAACAACCAAATTTTACGGGTTGCTTAAAAATGGATTAGCTTCCCTTCCAGAAACCTCATTTTAGCTCCCCATTCATCTTGTGTGTGAAGCAGCCTTAACTTTATAATAATGGTTAACAAAATTCAATATTATCTCGGCTGAGCTTCTGCAGCAGTAAAGAGTTAGGTTCTTGGTTCTGAATTTTGTGGAGATCAGTGCGGATTGGGGAAAGGCCAATGTAAATCCTGCCATTTTTCAGGTTCTGAGGTTTTGACTTCATACCGACCTGCCGAGCTTATAAACTGGCATACAACCATCCAATAACAATTTGGTGTTGCAGGCAGGGAAATGTTATTGTTCATTAAGTGGCTGGATGTAAATCTGCCCTAGTTTTACTGAATGTCAGTGTATATTATTACTATATATATACACTCACCTAAAGGATTATTAGGAACACCTGTTCAATTTCTCATTAATGCAATTATCTAACCAACCAATCACATGGCAGTTGCTTCAATGCATTTAGGGGTGTGGTCCTGGTCAAGACAATCTCCTGAACTCCAAACTGAATGTCTGAATGGGAAAGAAAGGTGATTTAAGCAATTTTGAGCGTGGCATGGTTGTTGGTGCCAGACGGGCCGGTCTGAGTATTTCACAATCTGCTCAGTTACTGGGATTTTCACGCACAACCATTTCTAGGGTTTACAAAGAATGGTGTGAAAAGGGAAAAACATCCAGTATGCGGCAGTCCTGTGGGCGAAAATGCCTTGTTGATGCTAGAGGTCAGAGGAGAATGGGCCGACTGATTCAAGCTGATAGAAGAGCAACTTTGACTGAAATAACCACTCGTTACAACTGAGGTATGCAGCAAAGCATTTGTGAAGCCACAACACGTACAACCTTGAGGCGGATGGGCTACAACAGCAGAAGACCCCAGCGGGTACCACTCATCTCCACTACAAATAGGAAAAAGAGGCTACAATTTGCACAAGCTCACCAAAATTGGACAGTTGAAGACTGGAAAAATGTTGCCTGGTCTGATGAGTCTCGATTTCTGTTGAGACATTCAGATGGTAGAGTCAGAATTTGGCGTAAACAGAATGAGAACATGGATCCATCATGCCTTGTTACCACTGTGCAGGCTGGTGGTGGTGGTGTAATGGTGTGGGGGATGTTTTCTTGGCACACTTTAGGCCCCTTAGTGCCTATTGGGCATCGTTTAAATGCCACGGCCTACCTGAGCATTGTTTCTGACCATGTCCATCCCTTTATGACCACCATGTACCCATCCTCTGATGGCTACTTCCAGCAGGATAATGCACCATGTCACAAAGGTCGAATCATTTCAAATTGGTTTCTTGAACATGACAATGAGTTCACTGTACTAAACTGGCCCCCACAGTCACCAGATCTCAACCCAATAGAGCATCTTTGGGATGTGGTGGAACGGGAGCTTCGTGCCCTGGATGTGCATCCCACAAATCTCCATCAACTGCAAGATGCTATCCTATCAATATGGGCCAACATTTCTTAAGAATGCTTTCAGCACCTTGTTGAATCAATGCCACATAGAATTAAGGCAGTTCTGAAGGTGAAAGGGGGTCAAACACAGTATTAGTATGGTGTTCCTAATAATCCTTTAGGTGAGTGTGTGTGTGTATGTGTGTGTATATATATATATATATATATATATATATATATATATATATATATATATATATATATATAATATAACGACTTTATTTTTGTGTAAAGAAGAAGAATGTTGAAGTGGAACACTTGAGTGTGCAGTTTTCTTTACCCATCACTTTGTATTACTGCTTGTACTCAGGATAGCTCATGTTGGCTTGATTTATTGCATCCTGTTGCCACAAAGCAGTCTTCTCTTTTATGTATTTCCTACGCGTAGACAGTTATTTTTCTAAAAATGACAAATCTAGACCGTGCCATAGTGTCCAATTGTGCTGTGTTGTATTACTGTTAGTGTCAAGCATTTTTCGGACCAGCTGTTTGCTCATCCCTAAACACACATCTGTATTTCAGAGCTGGAGTTCCCGGCCCTTGATGTGAAGTATGTAGTTAGTGCCGAGATTTATTTTTGTTTTGAGATTGGCTCTCTCCACCAACACTTTGTAACGCTTGACCAGACACTGAAGTGAGTTCCCTCATTTGGCTTGAGAAATGGTCTTGTGCCTTATGACCATGAGTTTGACTGTCTTTGTAGTATGTTCATTTTTTTTTTTTTTTTTTTGTTTCCTTTCATTCCCTCAGGAATCCCCTGGTCATGACTTTCAGTGCATGTATTGCAGGGTTTTATTTAATCCTATAAACCGCTTTATTTTTACCTTATAAAAAAGAGAGCAGAGTCATCTTACTCGGGTCATTCATCCTTCATGCTGTTTTGTGTGGCAGCCTTCCTGCTTCTGAGTTCAGTCTGTACAGTACAAGAAGAGCAAGGTGATTTGCCTACAGTAATCATCATATACCTAGACCGCTGTCAAAGGTTTCCTCTTGAGATCTGTCTTATCACGGTCAATGTGACTTTT